>NC_056743.1:1475128599-1475303599 GCF_019279795.1 Protopterus annectens
GACCGATGGATCAATTGGTCCTAACACAAATGAATGTTTTTTTTGTTGAGGGACCCGCTTCCTATATGTAACTGCTCGAAGAGCAGGGGCAGGAAAGGTCGACCTCGGTGACTAGAGAGCATGAATTACCCAGAGAATCAAGAGCGCAGATGGAAAAGGCAAGTTTAGTTATTAACATTTCTTCATATTTGCTGACTGACTCTCAGATCTCGCTGCTATCTAAAGGACTAAACTTCATCCCTACTCAGCGCAGGGATCTTGTAGAAACTTTGAAACATCTGAAATTGTTTGGTCGCAACTTGAATCTCAAGGTTATGTTTAATACTTGTTCTGAGAATACTGCTATACTCAGGAAACCTAGCACTTTCATTCCACCACCACATCCTATGGTGGAAGCATTTATTGATTTGTGTGAGAGAGAGATTCGTAATCTGAACGCAATGATGCTATGTTTTTTAATATGTTAATTGCTGAAAGTTCTGCCTTATGTGAACTAAAGGGTATGCCTGGCATATAAATTAGACCAGCAGATAAAGGAGGCAGTGCAGTTGTCATGGACAGAGACATGTATATACAGCAAATGAATATGTTATTGAGTGATGCTAACACTTATGTCAGTATTAATGCCCGGATTATTGAGGGCATTATAGATAAAATATTTTTTTTTAATTTTTGATTTACTTATAACAAATAGAATTACTGAACTCCTGTTTGACTATTTCAACATAGAGCATCCTATGGCACCAAACATATATGGGTTGCCAAAGGTACATAAACATCTGACACCTCCCCCCATGAGGCCTACTGTCTCAGGTAGAGGATGGGTCACTGAACCTCTCTCCATTTATGTGGAGAAACAGCTACATCCACTTTTAGAGAGCTGTCACACTGTTTTGAAAGATGCGAAAATGTTTTTGCAAATGTTGCACAGTGAAACTCGGAATCTTAAGACAAATTGTTTACTAGTAACCTTGAACATAGAATCACTGTTTACTGTGATCCCCAGTAATTGGGGCATAGCTAACATAGATAAGTTTCTAACCCTTAGGAATTGGGATAGAGTAAAAATATCACTCATCAGTACTTTACTTGAGATGATTTTAGAGAACAATGCTATCATGTTCAATGATGCATTTTATTTATAGAAGGTTGTCGTAGCAATGGGCACTCCTTGTGCCAACAGCTATGCCAACCTCTGTTTGGTCCAATGGGAGTTGGACTTTATCTTTGAAGGAAATACTTTCAGTAAACATGTCATACGGTATATACGTTTTGTGAATGACCTGTTTTTACTTTGGGATGGCACTGTTGATGAGCTTAAAGATTTTGTCGCCTATTTGTGCAACACTACTCATTTTCTTAAGTTTACATATAAATTTTCAGATTTTGAAATTGAGTTTTTGGATATAAATGTCAACAAGGAAAGGCTTAATATCTTTGAAACAAGATTGTATAGGAAGCCGGCCAGAAGGAATAGCCTGTTACACTACATTAGCATGCACCCAAGACATGTTAAAAGGAATGTGTTAAAAGGGCAAGTGTATAGGATAATGCAAATTCATAATAATGATGCATACCTTGAGACAGCCCTGAAAGAACTAAAACAAGAGTTCTTAGACAGGGGATATAAAGAACATGAAATAGATGAATGTATTAAGGCTGCTTGGAATGAAAGAGGCTCTAGATGTAGACCGTACTTTAGTGACACTACTGAGATTAATCCCAATACTACTGTGGATAGTAGGCAGATTGATCGTGAACCTCTCAGAATAGTTCTCCCCTTTTCAAATGACATTAACAGAACCTGTGAAGTGATTAAAAAGAACTGGAATGTTCTGCATGCTGTAGAGGAATTAAAAGATGTAATTCATGATACCCCCTTTTTTGTCCTTTAAGAATAATTGTTCTTTAAAGAAACAACTATGCTACAAATCTAATAAATATACTGTAATGTTATCCGATAGGACAGGGCCTTATCCATGTAGAAACTGCTCTGCATGTAAGCATATTTATACAGGTAATCACTTTGAACATCCCTCTATGAAGTTTAAGATTGATTTTAAATATTATGCTGATTGCAGAACTAGGAACATGGTTTATTTTTGTTTCTGCAAAGTTTGTTTCGCACTCTATATAGGAAAAACTAACCAAATGTTGAAGAATAGAATCCTTGAACATCACAGGGACATGTGTAACAGCAAAGAAACTAGCGCACTTGCACAGCATGTTTAGAGAGAAGGGTTAGACCATGAGTTCCATTTTTTGTCATTGAGCATATAGGTGTAAATAACAGAGGTGGAGATTTTTGTAATAAAACTGAAGAAATAGAACAAAAATGGATTATACGTTTACAGGCTGATAAACCCTCTAGTCTAAAAAGTAAAGTTTCATTAAAACCTTTTCTAAAATCTAGATGCTTAAAACATTAGGTTTCTGATGTGTGGATTCACACAGACATAATTGTGTGTATATATATATATATATATATATATATATGTGTACTTTGGAGATTTCTGTGGCTTTTATTCTTAATTGTTTCAATTATGCTAGCTTGACTGTGCCTAGATAAAGGGTATGCTTTCTGTTAGCAACTGAAGTCCGATGAAGTGGTTATGCTGAACCGTGAAAGTGCTTACTTTTGGTCCTTTTAACAATAAATATACATTTTATTTACCTGCCGTGAGTGACCGAGGTTTCTATTTTTGATTATTCTTATTATTTTTTTACCTTTATTGGTCACTTTCCTTGTGGGAGACAGTTTTTATTTCTTGCATAATTGTTTAAATCAGTTTGCTCTTTTTTACTGCATAAGCACAGTGTTTGTGCAGATTTGTGCTTGCTTTAGCAAAGCTTCACATTGTTTGGTGTCCAGTTACTGCTCTACAGTTTTTATCAGATGAATCCAAGGCATTTGCTGATCTTTGCAAAACTTAAGTAGAATCTTTCACTGTATATTGCACTTTTGAACTACATTTTTACCATATCGCTGCTTATTTGAACTGTTTTTTTTTTATGCACTTTGTTTACTGTAGCATAGACTAGCCCCAGGATTTAATAAAATCCGTCTAGGCACAGTGTAGAGCCTACATTGAATGTATCCATGTATATGGCCACAGTTCCCCCTCTGCAGCACACCATGCATATTAATGACGGTACGCTGCAGAGGAGGAGCCAAGGATCATGGAAATTGAATCAGTGTTGGGAGAGGTGTAGCAGCTACCCATGGCTGTAAATGAGTGTGAGGCTCCCTGTAATGCTCCCTGCCACTATTGCAATGTTGTGAAGTGTGTCACTTGTATAACAAGTCTTTTGTATGATATGTTATTTTTCTTTTTTTTTTTTTTTTTACTGCATTTTTTTTTACATGCAGAGCAGCATGGATTACAACAATGTCAAGCTGTGCTTACATATAGACAGATGACACCTGCCAGACATCTAAAAATAGAAATAGGATATAATTAATTATCATGCTGATGTTATGTAAAACTTTCTGTGATTGTATGAAGCTTTTCTCCCCGAGCCTCCACTGAAAATGGGCCATTAGCCCAGTGGACTTTCCCAATTAACAAATGTCAATAAATAAATAAATATATATATATATATATATATATATATATATATATATATATATATATATATATATATATTTTTTTATTGACATTTGTGCGGCACAGCATGGAGTGCAGAAGAGCCAAGTGGAGCTCATACATACATGGCAAACACCTGTCAGACATCTAAAAATAGAAACTGAATGTAATTAATTATTTATTTACAGGTCTGTATAATAAGAGTGTTTGCGCAGTGCTGTCCTGTGTTAACAGGTAGCCTAGTAGTACACATGAAGGTATACTAGTTTTTATAACATCCAACTAGCTCCATGGGTAGAGTTATGGTGTTATGTGTAGTAGATCCTGGGGTCAAGTCCATAACAGGCAAAATATGTCTGTAAATGAATGTACTATTTTTCTGCAATTTTATTACAGTATTGTGAATTTTGGCACTGCTGCACTCTGCTAAGCACTGTGCAATCATGTTAAGCAGTAGATAAACATGGTAACAGCTTTCAGTGTATGTGCAGTGCTAAAACTCGCTAAACCACAGTTCTGCGAGTTTTTGCACTGCTTGGCTTTGCTTAGCTGCTTTGCCCATTGTATGTGGGGTGGTGCTTTTCTGAATGTTGATGAATGATGTGTAAGGGTGGGAAAGCAGCCTATATTAAGCCCAAAAGGTGGGAACTCTCCATCAGTCATTGAAGCTCATTCAACTGTTGGTATGGCTGGCTGTGTTGGTGAAGGTATGCACTTTCGGACACAGCTGTGTGGCATTCAGGAGTCCAGGGTCATTGTTGGGCTCCTTATTAAAAACCATGAACCCCAGCTGATGCAGAAGGATTCCAGTGCTTAGAGTGCAAAGTGGAGACCTGGGACCGTTTGGCCAGGGAACTCACCAGTTATACTGGTATCCCCTGCACAGGTGAGCAGTGATATCACCATTTTGATGACCTGAAAAGGAGGAAGAAGGGAACCCTGGACACCTGGGTCCAGGACACTTGAGCTGGGAATGCTCCACAAGTATGTAAGTATATCTTCCTCTGTCTAACCAATATGCAAGCTGAAGGTCTGCAAATCAGGTATGCATAATGGTGTCTTTCTTTTCCAATAGCTGCAGCTGAGAGGGCTCACAATTTCAAGTCCCATGCTGGGCGCCTGGCCAGGTTGCACCATGAGTGTGGTAAGTACAGATTTAGTATGCCAACTGTAGTGCAATAAGCAAGAAAGGATAAAGCATGTACTGCAAATGTACTGCAATAAATGAGCATGCAGAACTGTTGAGCAATAAATGGGTAATTAGAGCTGTAGTGCAATAAATGAACAATAAGAACTGTATATCAATAAAGCTTTAGCAATACCAATAACAGTAAGTAAAATGCTGTTCAGCAGGATTGTGTTTTGTCAAAACCATTGCAGTAGGGCTGTATGGATTGATTGTCTATGGTAAGGTTGTTGCAATCAAGTGTGACACTGTAATAGCTGTAGCTAGCAAATCTAATGGTCTGCAAACTGTATTGCTCAACCCATAGTAGTGCCCAAGGCTGTCTCCAGACGAATATCAGTCGCATAATGCTCTCTCTTTCTCAGACAGCAGGTAATAAAGGTATATGGGTGAGGTAGCCCAGTCCATGGACAGATATTGTGTGTGGACTTCATAAATATTTCAAACCAATAACAAGAAATGTGTTCATTAGCATTGTTGATTCTAAAATACAGCTTTTTTCATATATGCAGTATGGTTGTATTCCATGCATGTGTGTTCTACTGTCACTGCAGTCTACTATAACACTGTAATAGTACTAGAATGCCAGAGGAATGTCCTGTAACTTGTATTGCTTAATTCATAGTATAGTTCCAGGTGATCTCCAGACAAGGATCAATCACTCAACAGCCAGCAGTGACATGGTAGCTCAGTCTGTTAAATGCTTTGTATGCAGTACGTTTTACCACACACAGTCCTGGGTTTGAATCCAGTGGTATATAGCACTAACTTTTCAGTATCAGTCATGTAATGCTCACATTTTGTTACTCACCAGGAACACAAGAAATATATGGGTGAGGTGTCCCATATTATGAGCAGATAGTGTGTTTAGATTTCACAGAATGTTAACATTAATACCATGAATTTGTTCATCGGCATTGTTGAGTCATAAATAAAGCTGTGTAATCCCAGTATGGCTGTATCCCTTGCATGTCTGTACTAGGTTGCTGCAGTCAATTATTACATTATTTGCAGATGTCCCCTGCAGTCACAGCTGTTGGGTTCTACTCCCATGCCTCCCAAGTAAGGAATGATGCCTGTCTAGTTTACTTACTGTACACAAACATGCCTCTCAAGTGTCACGATTTCTCATAATGTAATTAAAACAGCCTAGTCTCTGTCACATGATTAGCAGATAAATTAATACCTGAAATGCAATGTATTACCAAATCCATTTACAGAACACCTGAGTAGTTATGTAAGTCCACATTATGTGAAATTGTTCTGTGTAGAGGTGTATCTGCATTTGCAACTACTTGGCCCATACTGACCCATGCTAACAGCTTGACAGGCATGTAGGTGCTACATCAGTTATAGGAGAATTGTAGTCACTGTACTCAAACCTGACACTACACACCTGTACAGTATATATTTCAGTTTATTGAGGGATATTGGCTGCAATGTCAGTAACAGAATTTTTCTCTCTCTCCTCACCCCTTATCTTCATTTATTTATTACTGTTATTTATTAAGATTTATTATTAACATAATTTGTTACACTAACTATATTTTGAAAAAATGTGCTTCATTATTTATATGTTTTATTTTGATTTAATCATATATTTTGTTAAACTAACTATATATTGGAAAATGTGGTTGATTATTGTTATGTTTTATTATAATGCAATATTAACATATTTGTTAAACTAACTGTTTTGTTGGCCCTGTGGTTTACTTTTTACTGGCATGCTGTTACTATGCTAGCTGTTAAGTTACTTAATGTTGTGTTGCACATGTTATACATTAATATATATTTGGATGAATATATATGATGTTCATTTCTGTTGCTACTAACATTGGTTTGGTTATTACTAACCACAATGTATTGCTATACCTCATGTCCCACAGCACATCAAGGTAGTCCAGTTCTGGCTGATCCCCCTACCTTGCCTCAACCGGCCATGGCACCGGGTCCCAGCATGTCTGAGACCCAGACTGGTGGTGCCCCCTCTGCTGCCCCTGCATTACCTGCAGCATCGGGTAGTACTGCCCCAGGGGACAGGGCTCAGCCCCCCTCTGGGAGTGGTGGAGGAGGGGGTGTCGTCACCCATGTGGAGCTGCCAATTCTAGTGAACAGGATAGTCCACTGTGGCTATAATCACCCCATGCACAGGATGGAGGGCATGCTGGCTGCCCTGGTGGGGCAGCCTTGCCCTAATGACCAGCCTCCAGCACAGCCACCCTCAGGGCAGTGATGGAGCAGTGCTGACAGTCACATGGCTGGGGACATGAGTCATACTGCTGCTGTCTGGAAGCACCTGGGACTCAGATATCACAGTATCTTCCCTATCCAAAGTGTTCACCTCCCTCTTATGTCATGCACCACCCCTGTTTGATGTCTTGTCTGTCTTGTCTGTTTGCAAATGCATCCTCACCTACCCAACTTACCTCCACACACATACCTATGTCTCTTCCCCATCATTCCACTCTCACCTTAAAAAAATTGGCACCTGTCCCAAAAAAAGATCATTTCATACATAGCTCTCCATTTTGCACACATGTCCACTGGACACATGTAATTTGGTCCAATTGCTGTACATGAAATGAATAGCTATGGTTCTTTCCTACACCCCTCTTGCACATCCCTCCCTGCCTTTCACAATGTTTTTCCCTCTGCTTGCCCCCATTTCATCACTTTCCTATCTTCCCTTTTTTCTTTTCTTTGTATTTTTTTGCACGGAGCTGCATGACACACAGCATCATGCAGCTTCACTAAGCTCAGCTAAATAGAGTGATAATGACTATATGTGTTTCTAACATTGTAAGACACATGTACAAAATAAACACTTCTGCCATGTTTCAAACCTGACCCCATCACACCTGTAGCACACTGCATTAACCTGCCACACCACACAACTCTTAATTAAAATAGGTGATTTAAACAAAACATAGTAATTGCCAATTACAGTCATTAGGCGTGTTTCAGCAGAGTTGCATGCCTTACTACACCATGCAAACTGGAATAAAAAGTAATGGAAAAAATGGGAGTGCACCTTGGACTTTGGTGCAATATTACACCATTAGACAGCCAAAGACATGAAAATGGATGTAATTGAAGCCTGTGATAGCAGGTAAATGTGCCCTTTTATCATCAACATGTAGAAATTCACCTGCTAAGGCATTCATGGCAAAATACATATTCAACTGGGACTCTGGTGCAGAAATACATCCATATAAAGCCATGCACATACTGATGGATGTAGTAAATGCATATCACAGCCTGTATGTGTGCACATATATATTGCAAATACACCCACTGTAACAGTGACTCAGTAGCTCAGTCTGGGTTCAAATCCAGTGTTGTGTTGCATATCAGTTACAGTATTGTGAAGACAGCAATTAATGAATAACTCCTGCACACATTATCCACACAAAGCATTGCTAAGTAAATAACTGCTTTTCACTGCTGGAAGTCACAGGCTTGCAGGTAGGGACACACATCAGACATCCATATAGCATTACTATATGTCACCTAGTACTCTGTTATTGATATGTCACCTAGTACTCTGTTATTAACACCGTTGCCTAACATACGTACCTTAAACACATGCCATAATTGGAGTGTAAGGGGTCCTCTCACCATGGCTCTTCCTCTACAACAAGGCTGACACAGCTGACATAGATACACCTACAGCTTATTGTCCTCCAAAGTGTTTACACTCACTGCCTGTGTCTATTAACTGCAGCAGCAGCTACAGCCTATTGTACATACAGATCTATGTAAAGGTTTCTGCTACAAACCTACCCTCTGTGATTATGTAGTCTCCTCACCCCAGTAATGTCCATCTCAACAGCTAAGAAAGGGGCCCTGCTGTATATAAAGGCCTTATAAATTGCACAGTGGCTGCATGTCATTGGCTAATAATACTGCAACTCAGCAGTTTTGGCTGCAATTAGCATATCAGAGTCACAGACTGGTTTAGAGGCAATTACCTGCTATTGAGCAGCATGTTAAAATAAAAGCAGCTGGCTATGGGCAAACATTCTATATGAGACTTCCCTCACACAGAGTACACCTTTGTGACACAGTAGTAGTAGCACATTTCAACAGTGGTGTACTGCACTCCACCTGGTATGTAACTGTTTTTTTTTTGTGTATAGCAGGATGCATATGGGGGGATAGAGGTATGCAGAATAGGGAGCACAGCAATAAGCCTTTCTTTGACTGTGGTAATGACATGGCATTGATAGCCTGCTATCTTACACATACATGAGTTGTACAATATATCAGGGTTGCATTGTCTTTTGTCATTGTGGCACACTGGTGTTGTTGGACATCCCAATATAGTGGTCATAATAGCACACTGCTATTTGTTTGGCACTTGTCTTATGACATATTTGGTGGCTGGCCTTAGGGGACACACCACAGTGGACCAGAGTGTTGTGTGTATGATCATACAGCACACTCTCTCTTGGCACACAGGGAACTACCTCAGTAATGATACTATTTTAGTTCTATCCACACACGTAGTATGTTGTCACATCGTGCGGTATGACATGTGTGAGCAGGCAGTGGATAGTGCCGGCCATTTTGTTCTTGCTGTATCTGTACATAGTGAACATCCATGTATTTGATCCTGTAATGTGCTTCCCTTTTGGTGTGTTTCAGGACTAATGTATTGTAGAAAGCACGGCCCCTTCTCAGATACAGAGAATGAACTTACTTCAAGCAGTATGGCAGCATCATCACATCCTCGTATCCAGGGAGAGGCATAACAGGGAACAGCGGGCTGCACTGTGGGCAGACCTTGTATGGGATGTGAATGAGACTGGCCACCAGGACAGGACATATGAGCAGGTTCGACAGAGTGCTACAGACATGGTGAATGTTGCAGGACAGAGAGAAGCTGATGTAGCCAGGGATCATGCTATCACAGGTGGAGAGCCTGCAATGGAACAACCACTCATGACCACTGAGAAATTCCTGGTGAACCTAGGGACAAATGACAGCTCCCAGGCATCCATCACACCATACATCCAGGAGGTGGGTGCCATGGTATCTACAGCAGAGGAGTGTGTAGGTAAGCTTACTGTGATCACCATTGTAATACTGTAGCAGTCATTCTGTCAAGCATGTAGGTAAGCCTACTGTGATCAACATTATAATACCGTAGCAGTCATTCTGTCAGGCTGCACATACCTTAACGTGGGTATCAGGTCTATGTGCTATGGGGGAGTTTAGCTCAGTTGTACCCTCATACTCAGAATGTCAGTAAAATACATCAGGTAACACAGTAGCTACTGTACATGTAAGATATACACAGGTATTACTTTGTTGTGTTGCAGCATGCAGTGGTACTGAAATTACCTCACCCTCACCTTTTTACAGATCCATCAGGAGTTGCCCAAGGCCGTGGTCCTGCTTCTGGTAAGCTTGATACTGTTTTGTTATGGAACATACATATGCTATTAAGGGTGAGGACCCCAGGATAATAACCTATGTACAGGTAATGTTGTGTATAACCAGAGTAGAATATTTGTATGTTCCAGGCTGGAACAGTTACCTAGGCTTCCTAGAGTGGGTAATTACAGAAGTGTAGTTGAATGAGCAGAAACACATTTGCAGTTATAGTTCAGAGTGAATAAGCCTGGTGTATGTGAGGCAATTAATCTGGCATGCCTTATACATACCAAAAGATCGATGGTACATACCTTAGGCAGTGAAACTTGTATTTATATATGTTTGTTAAGATAGGTGTACTGGGTTTTATGTACTGTGTTATCAAGTATACTGGCATATTGCATACCTAAAAGGTACATTGTACTGGCCAGGTGTCATGTGATTTACCTGACACCTGAATCTGTCCCAGAGGGTCACATCCCTCTTCTCCCCCATTGTCATTGCACAGAGTCAGTATGCCCACTCATACCCAGTCCCCATGGGCCTCATGTATGGGACAGTCAGAGGGTGGAGATATTAAACAGGCCAGTGTGGTAACTATGGCATCAATGAGTGTAGATACTTGCCATAGCCAGAGAGCTGCTGAGGTCCCACACAGGTGGATTGACAGGGGTGCTCATAGAAGGACCATTGTCCATCTGCCAGCTGTTGCAGGTGTCACATTATGGGTCACTTGGCACATGTTTCGGGGCATCATGGAGGCACAGGCACATTCTGAATGGAACACCAGACGTATGCTTAAGGTTATGGATGCTGCACAGTCTGACATCTGTGACTGCCTCCACAGCACTGGGGACACCCTGGAGTGGTTCACTGATGCAGTGGACAGACAGTGGGCTGAGACAGTGTCTGTCTTGGGCCACACATTGTGCTGGAACATGTGGTTGGAGTTGGGCATCAGATCTGTGGACGTAGGTCAACAACACCATATGCTGAAAGTCCATGTGGCCATGCATAGTTATGCTCCAGTGTACTGTCCATACCATGACATGGCAGGCCATGGGCATGCAGTCCTGGGTGGTCCTGTGGGGAACACCATCACAGCAGACAACAGTCACTATCAGGTATTAGCACCACGTCTGGTGGTGCCAGTGCATATCCTGACAGAACCAGTTCCTGTGTTCAGGGCCAGAGACAGTGAACTGTCAACTCTACCATGTATGGTCCACAGCTGTCCAATATACGCACATGTAGGGCTAACACTGAGCTTGACTGTGTACATGCATACACTCACACTCCACTGTCACAAGCAGATCACCTATAAATCCACACGGCACCTCCTCATGCCCCATCTAACCCACTCCCCATCCTGACTCACACACATGCTGTCAACTGTTTGGGCCAACCTAGGCCTCCAGCACCCCCACACTTCACCCTGTGCAAGTGATGATACCTATGCCACATCCCTGTCATCCTTCCCTTCAATGCAGGGGAATGAAGCTATGTGTCTGATGTGCAGGTTGACTATATTACTTGTCGTGTACTTGTTTAATGCAATATTGCTTTGCATGCCACATGTAGTGGTCACCAACATATACTGTATGCTGGCATGTGTCATGCATACGCAACATACTTTTGTGGACCTTATGTTGTATGATGTTGTACTGGAGGCCTTGTTACACGATGGCAGGTATGTCACAGACCTGTGTATGTTTCTGTTTCAGGAGTCTGAGGGGATAACCTATAAACACACAGCGTCAGTGAAGCAGCACAGCATGGCATGGCACCTCATGGTAGTCTTAAGGTGGCTGACATCAGCAAGCCTTGTAGAATAGGGAAGTGTGGAAGCCAGCAGCAAGTTACAGGCTTAAAAAGTGCATAACCATTACAGGTGGATAGCCCATGAGGGCATGTCTATTGTTTTGCAGGGGTATACACACACACACACACACACACACACACACACACACACACACACACACACACACAAACACACGTGCACCAAGTGGCCTGGAGTGAGATTAGAGCCCCTCCCTACCTATCTAGTATTACACATTATAGATCACAGTATTTATTGCACATGGCATGGTTTAAGTCTTGCTACTACACTATCAGCTGGTAGTTTTAAGGTGGCTGACATCAGCAGGCCTTGTAGAATAGTGTGTGAAAGCCAGCAGTGTGAAAGACAGCAGTAAGTTACTGGCCCAAAAGGTGCATACCCATTCCAGCTGGATAGCCCATGAGGGCGTGTCTGTTGTTTTGCAGAAGTATATAGACCCATGCACACCAAGTGGGCTGCAGTGAGATTAGAACCCCTACCTATCTAGGCTTATACACTACAGATCACAGTACTTATCGGATGCACCACAGGTTAAGTCTGTTGTATATGTCATTGTAGGCACACTGCATTACACAAACTAGGCTTGTGTTGAACACCATCTGTGGCCTACAGAGTGATATTGGTTCATACTGTTATCTGCATCTAGTATCCTAGCAGTGAGAAACTGATATTATCCTAGCTATGTGTGTACAGTTACCAGTATGGTCAAATGTGGCTGCTTGCAGTTAGATAGGCAACAATGTGGGCATGGACAATGTGTCCTGTCCATACATGCATTGACACCATTATACATTACACCATCTGCTCACCTGTGTCTCCCTACATGGTGACATCCAGCAGGCACAGATGTCTGTAGGTATGTGGACTATGTACCATTGCTCCCTTAGTTTGGATTCTTTGAGCAACATTATGGCTGCGTGATAGTGCAGTTTACTCACCATTATTAGGGTATGTCAGACAATGCAGACATCCAAACCCATATTTCTGTATATAACAGGGGTGTATATATAAATGTAACTGTGTGTGTATGATATGTATATGTGTTCTGTACATATTTGGGGGGGGTGTCTATGTATCATTTTCATATATATAGCTATATATATCTATTTGACACAGCATAGCAATAGATATACTATGCATGTGAGAGAGAGAGATACTGACAGACGGATATTTATAAGTATATGTCTGTATGTATAGACAGTTATACATAATAGGTCATGTCAACAAAGGGCCAACAGAATTGCACTCATTTTTACTAAGTGTCTGGGCATGCCCATTGGGACTGTCAGTACTTATAATGTGGCTCCAGGCTACACCTACCTGTATTCCAGTCTGGGATTTTGTATGTACACCCCTGTTTCTGCAGTACTGCACTTCATTCAAAATGTCCACAACATCCCCCAGCTGTCTGCTGTACTAAATATGTAATTGGCATTGGTAATGTTACACCACCAACAGACTGACAGTCTACATACCTCTCACCTGTCCTGATTTTCATAGAATGCCCAGAGATTTGCCTCATATGTTTGGTCTGTTCCTCACACATTTGTGGTCTTCTGGTGCTTTATTGAATGTTGACATCAATACATTCTACTTACTACAGACTGACAGTTGTGTGTCAGACTTTATATTCTTCAGAATATATGTACTACTGCAACACCTTTACTTCCAGCAAGGTTTATGTGACCAGTATTTAAATTCTGTCCCTATGTTTGGGCCTTTGTCCCCCAGCCTTTCTGGCTTTGTCCAGATCTCTTGCACTGAGAGGTTGGGGGATATAACATTCTGTGAAAACACCAACATATACTACCTAACATGCAAATGTGAGCAATTCCAGATTAGAATCATCAATTCCATCACCCATGCTAGCTTTCCTAGCCCAGTGAGCCACACCATTTGCTAGACAGAGAGGGGTCATCCATCACACAGTCAACAGTATGTACATTGTTATCCTACATGAAGTGAGACATACAGTGTGTGAGCACTATCTCTGTTAAAGCCCTGAGATTGCCTGGTCCACTACTACACCATAAATGATTTTCTGTTAAAGCAGTTATATGGGTACACCACTGTATTGAGGGTGGGGGAACAACAGCACATGATCAACTTGGGTAGGCAGTAGTCTAAATATCACATGTGCCCACTATTTAATATATCCCTTGCCTGATGTTGTGAATATTTCAACCATGAGGCCTAGTGAATATTAAGGGACACATACTATTGGACTGGGTATCAACTGTCCCATGTGGATGTTAACTCTGACCAAATAGCCCACTATATTTTCTTGCATAACAGCAGCAGATCCATACATATGATACCTCATTATAGTAATCCTTGCAATTAGTGTGTAGGTTAGAGACTTACCTTGCGAATGCAGCAGTTGACAAACCTGTAGTTCAGGGCTGACTCTCTGTTATGCAAGCAGTACACAGCCAATGCATGGATAGGTACAGGTTGTGTGTGTTTCCTGGCATCAGCTATTTTATTATATGCATGGAGTAAGGAGTCAGTCCCTGGGGTCTAGGTTGTCAGTGTATGTGCTATGCATTGTCTCTTAGCCAATGCCAGGACATACTGGGCATGCCTACACCTGCCTACAGGGACATCATCATGGGGACCCTCCTTTGAGTCCTCCTGTGAGTGTGGCTGTGGTGACCTAGGCACTGGTGGGGGACTGTGTATCCCTTCCATATGCTGATCTTGCTGCAGCTGCTTCCACAGGATCATATTGTGTAACATGGCACATACTGTGAACATGTGTGCACATGTGACTGGAGAATACTGCAGGCCTCCACCAGATATATTGAGGCACCGGAACCATGACTTCAGTAACCCAAACAGACACTCTATGATGTTCCTAATTTGTGCTTGTGCCTTATTATGGCATTCTTCTGTGGGTGTGTGTACATTTCTGATGGGTGTCATCATCCATGGTTCCAGTGCATAGCCAGTATCCCCCACTAAATGGTCGTGTGGGATGTCCCCCCTAGCAAACATCTGGTACAGCTGTGATGAGTGCCAGATATGGGAGTCATGATAGCTGCCAGGTTTGCCAGCACACACATTCATGATAATGCCTTGGGCGTAGCATACAACCTGGCAGTTGATAGAGTAGTACCCCTTGCAGATGACATAGAGTCGACCCTCCTTACTGGGTGGTGCCTTGATGTGTTTATGAGTGCAATCTGCGGGACCCAGTACCTCAGTGTAGCATGCTACACAGTAGAAAAGTTGCATATTGCTGGCCCTCACCTCAGGGTTGAGGGGAAAATATATGTGCTCACTGGCATGTGGTAGCATGGCATCCCAGAAGTGAAGTACCCAGGATGCTGATGCCTGTGAGACCCCCATCATGTCTCCAGTTGGTCTTTGAAAGGTACCTGTGGCTATTATCCTAAGGGCTACACATACCTTTGTTTCCACTGGGATGGGTTCCCCTCTGTTGGCTCTGGGCCTGAGTTGAGGGTGGCAGAGTTCAGCCAGTTCTTGTAGTATGTCCCTGTCCACCCTGTAGTACTCTACAATCTCCAGCTCGTGTAGCTCCTGGAAAGTTACCCTGGGCCTGAACACTCTCCTCCTTCTCTGCCTGGGCCTTTTGTCAGCAGCAGCAGCAACACTGACTTCAGCATCTAACACATACAAATGTAGCAGACGTGCAGACTAGCATTCTGTCAGTTAAAACTCCCAAGTCTGCACTCCAATGGTGCAGAGTATGGGGGAAAAACAGATTGTAGGGTGTATGCATACTTTATAGTGCTCTACTGCAGGTGCTGCCTGCGCGATTGGCTACCTATGATGCAGTGCACCTGCCTAATAGATCATTAACATCATTTAATGGCCATAGTTGAAGTTAAGCAAGGATCAACACTAATTAATACATCATTGGACTTTTAGATACTCTGAACACTGCTGCACACCATGCAAACCTGCACCCCGTAGGTAAACACTGCTTGGTAGTCAGTTCACCCCCCCCCAAATTGCCACAGTCAGCACAGTGACACACCATGCAAACAGGCTGAAACACATGCCCCATAGGTAAATAAAGCTTAGAAGTCAGTGCACACACCCTCCCAGGGTTCCACACTCAGCATGGTGGTGTGCAATGCAAACAGGTCCAGCTAAGCTCCAATCAGTTTAGAATTTATTGGACATACCCTCTCTTGATATTAGCTACCTCCTCTGTGGGCACCTACATGGTTCTCCACCTATACAGAGGGGATATCCAGACACGGTTACCCCATTATGCTATTCAGTATCTCCACCTCATTTGCATACGGATCCATGCTCAAAACCTGGATACTGCACACTTCCATGCCCTTCCACATTAGCAACAACACCACTGCACCATTGTAGATACTACACACAGGGCCCTGTAACACATTTCTGTCTCATGTTATTAATATTTAACTTTTCCAGTTTTTTTTTTTTTTTTGTAAACTTTGGGCACTACTGCATGCTGCACAAACACGCTAAGGTTATTAAAAATCATTTTAATATGTTTACTGTAACTTTTGGAACATAAAGTGGATAGTTTTGCTCATATGTGTGTGTGATATGCCATTTCTGTGTATCTTCCTACATTTTTACAGCTTTCATCTGTCTACAGTCCTGTACACGGAATTTTTCTGTGTACACTACAGACACTGACACGGGGTCTGTAGAGCTGCCTATCTGCTTGCTGGGTCACTCTACCTGCCTCATTTGCATGAGATTCACCTGCTTTTGAGGTGATTTGCATGTCACAAAAGTTTCCGTGTTGGCGCGCTCATACACACCACTCAGCAGCATTTAATGAATCTAAAACTGTTCATGCCAGTATTCACAACACAGTGCAATGCCTACACAGAAGAAAAATGTATAGGTTTTATTAAACTCCTCCCTAGATTCAGACCTGCTGAATACAGTTCTGTTTGTATAATTTGAGCACTAAACCAGGCCATCTTTAGTTGGAGAGGGTTACCTAGCACCCTAGAAGCAGGAGTGTGCAATTAAAACTTATTTGATTGAAGGTTACTGGAGCATGGCTCAGTTTTGAGCTTTTTTACTGGTCACTTTGTTTAAATCAGTTTGCTCTCATTTGCTACATAAGCACATTGTTTGCATGGGTTTGCGCTTGTTTTAGTAAAGCTCCACAGAGTTTGGTGACCAGCTACTGCTCTGCTGTATTTATCTGATCAATCCAAGGCATCTGCTGATCTCTGCAAAACTTAAGTAGAAATTTTCACTGTATATTGCACTTTTGAACTGCATTTTTAATTATCACTGCTTATTTGAACTGTTTTTTTTTCTGAAATTGTTGCGCTTTGTTTGCTGTATCATAGACTAGATTAAGACCTGCTAAATCTAGTTCTGTTGGTATAACTTCAGCATTAAACCTGGCCATCATTTATTGGAGATGGTTCCCCTACATCCAAGTGGCAGGGGTGTGCAATTAGAACTCATCAGATTGAAGGTTGCTGGAACAGGGCTCAGTTTTGAGCTTTTTTATTGGTTAATTTGTTTAAATTTGTTTGCTCTCATTTGCTACGTAAGCACCATATTTGCACAGGTTTGTGCTTGTTTGTGCATTGTACACTGCCGAGCAGATGTAGGCACCACTGGCAGTTATAGACACAAACACTTCTGCCTGCAAATTTTCCCTTAGTACTCTGCTGGTGTTCCCTCACTGACAGGTGATGCATTCAGTGAAGCTCCTGAGGTACCAACACAGATCGTACCCATTAGGCCTTCGTATTTTTGTGCACTTCTCCTGTTCTCTACTTTACCTGGTCCTTACTGTCACCTCCCTGTTTTCTGCCCACATCAACTTACCTAGCATTATGGATGGATAATTTCCCACACTCTCTCCAGCCAATCTGGTTGACATGAGCATCCGGAGGCAATGCAGCAATTGCCTCATGTACACTGACAACCCACTTCTTCTAGTCCACACAAATTCATTATGTGAGAGATGCATCTATGTCAAGAACCTAGAATCTATGCTTTCTTGCAGCCAGTTCATCTGACACTAAGCAGGTTGGCAGCCTGCACCTACCAAACCAACAACACATAAACCAACATATGCAGAGGTCCTTACCACAAGCTTACGTAAACATCAGAGACCTCCCATACACAAACGCAAGCATGATTCACATAATACATCCTCTGCAGAACATAGTATACATAATATATCACACACCAGTGTCTTGTCAGTCAAGACCCTAAGGCATAACACAAAAACAAACATCTTAATCATAGGCAACTCAGTTGTGAGACACACAGATTTCCCTCTCATCAGGTTGGGTAAGGAAAACGTCACAGTCAGCTGTCTGTCAGGTAACAGGCTCTGCCACATCAAATATGCACTCAAGTCTCAACAACGAGCACTGTTATGAATCCATCATAGCCCATGATGGTCTGAATGACTTGAAATGCACCTCACTGGATTATATAAGGAGAGACATGACTGATCTCTCTGATTATGTGTCTCAGGCAAGTATGTCCCTAGCCTTAAGCAGCATTTTACCTTCGCTTAGGATAATACCTCAATACAAGCAAAAAATGAGATTGACTTAAACAATTGACTTAGTTTCTGGTGTCATTCAAAGGGGATCCAGTATCTGTCAGCCTGGGTTGACATGGTCAACAGACCTCAATGCTTTGCCAGAGATGGTCTTCATCTGTCACCCCTGGGATTTCTGTTACTGGTTGAGGCTCTTGCAACCCCCATACTGCCTTTTTTAGGCTATATCACAAGATCAAAGTCCCTGACATAAAAATACCCTCAAAACAACCTCAAGGTTACACTGCTAAATGCTAGGAGTCTAAACCAGAAACTGCACTCACTGGAAGCAGTCCTCACCTTGGAAGATAAATAACAGAACCTGTTGTAATGAACCACTGACAAAAAATTTAACAAGAATTTACTGGACAAGTGTTTTCGTTCCTGCCACTAGGAAGTTCACATTGCAGGAACAAAAGCACTTAGCCAATAAATTCTTGTCAGTTTTTTTTTGTCAGTGGTTCCTTACAACAGATTTGATTTATTTAGTCTGTTGGTTCTGTTCTATGGGTTTATTAACAGTTTTTGACTCACCTTGGAAGATGCTGACATTTGTGCAGTTACTGAGACCTGGTTTAAGGCTGCGGAGAGCACCCCAGCTATATCACATTACATTTCCTTCCACACGTTCAGACCACAAACTGAAGGCATGAGAACTAAAGGAGGTGGTGTATCAATATTGATTAAAGATAAATACACCTCTAGATTGGTTAAACAGCGCAATTATCTTAAATTACTTTAGGTGCAATTGACAATAGGTAAGTCCCCTCTTCAGGTCATTGCCAGTTATAGGACCCCCTCCATGAATTTTGACATCCACTCGGCCTACTTGGATCTATTTGAGTCAATCAAGGTACAGTCGAACACCTTGATTTTGGGTGACTTTACTCATCCACTGACTGAGTAAATTATACATGTTCTAACTTACTTGCCCAAAGGTTCCTGGAGTTCATTAACTTCAGTGCCATGGACCAGCTGATTGACATGCCCACAAGGGTCTCAAACATCCTAGATTTAGTGCTCACCAACATGGGGCACTGCTGCACCACTCCCAGTCTGTGGCCACCTCTGGTGAGATCTGGCCACAAATCAGTCTCACTAGAAATGACTATAACACAAGACCCAACCCCCCCCCCCCCTTAGCAACAACAAGACTAAAAAACTTCTCCAAGGTCGATTTCAACCTGTTACATGACAGCATAAATAGCTTCATAACCCCTCCCCCCCACTGATGGAATAGACACCTATGCTGAGTTATACACCAGTGCTTTATGCGAGTACCTGTACAATTGTATTGACTCTGCCATACCTGATAGAACCAAAGCAAGATCTTCAAGGAAACAAAACCTGTCCGGTGGACAACTGCCATTAATAGGCTATACAATAGGCAAAAGAAATTGCTGTCTAAAAGTAGGAAGGAATAGTCTGAAAACTAGACTCATTCCCTCCTCAACTTAAACAAGCAGATAAGACTCCTAGTTAAGTTCTCCACAGTTAACTATGAATCCAAATTAGCTTCCCTAACTAAGGATAACCATAAGGCATTCTATAGTTACATCCATAACTTCAAGGGTAAGGCCCAGATTTGCACTGAACTCATAGTTAATGGTACTACATATACAGAACCTGTGGATATAGCAAACCTGCTGGCTGACAGGTTCAGGGAAAACTTCACTCCCCTGTCCCCAACACATATACCCCAAAGCATCCCTAACACCTGCCCCCCACCTAGTATCTCTGAGGAGCAGATCTTAAACACCCTCTCCAAGGCCAAAAACACAGCCTCTATGGGACCAGACAACATCCCGGGCTGTGTTCTACATGGGTTATAACAGGAATTAACATCACCATAGGGAACACTTTTCAATCACAGCCTAAGCACTGGTTTCATCCCAGAGGAATGGAAAGCAACTACCATCATCCCTTTGCACAAAGGGGATGCATCCACGGACCCTGGGAACTATAGACCCCTTAGCCTGACCAGCCTTATCTGCAAGACCATAGAATGAATCATCATGTACCTTATTAACAAAGATATAGGAAATCTCCAAATACTCAACCCCACCCAGTTTGGCTTTGTCAAGGAGAGATCATGCCTGTTAAACTTAGTGGACTTCTTCAAGACAGTCAACAAAGCCTTAGACAAGGGCAAATCTGTGCATACTGCCTACCTAGACTTAGCCAAGGCCTTTGACACAATCCTCCACTCATGCATCATTGATAAACTCACCCAGCTAGGTATCATCTCATATATTGTCAGGTGGGTTGCAAACTGGCTCACTGATAGAACTCATATGGTCAAAACAGGGGACATCACCTCCTCCAGCAGACCTATAGCCAGTGGTGTTCCACAGGGATCAGTTCTGGGATCACTCCTGTTCAGAATCTACTTCTCCAAAATACATGCTAAAACTAAAGGACTGTGCAGTCATTGAAACCCCACCCAGCTGGGTATCATCTCATATATTGCCAGGTGGGTTGCAAACTGGCTCAATGATAGAACTCATATGGTCAAAATAGGGGACACCCCCTCCTCCAGCAGACCTATAACAAGTGGTGTTCCACATAGATCTGTTCTGGGAGCCCTACTACTCAGAATCTACTTCTCCAAAGTACATGCTAAAACTAAAGGACTGTTCAGTCATTGAAACTGCTAGCAATGTCAACATCCTGCAAGAAGGTCTTACACATACTAATGACTGGTACCAAAGTCATGGTCTTAAACCTAATGCAAAAAAATGCATTATCATCCCCTTCAGCAAGGGTGATGGTCCTGCAAACTACCACATCAATAGCAGTACCCTAAGCACACAGTCAGTGGTGAAAGATCTGGGCATCAACAGCAACCTTAACTTCGATGATCATGTCTCCACAGTGATAAGAAGGGCATTTTATATTCCTCACCTCATAAGTAAGGGCATTGCCTCCAGAAAAAAAAGAGGTCCCTGTACTCTTCCCTCATAAGGCCAATAATAGAGTACAACTCTCCCTTTGGTATATTCCTTTTCAAACACCTGCAGAAATTGAAGAGACCACAGAGGTTCCTTACAAAGAAAATTCAGGGTCTTCAAGATTTGTCTTCTACGGAAAGGATGAAATCATTGTCACTTTACTCTGTGTCTTACAGACTGCTCAGAGGTAACCTGTACTTTACATATAGAGCAATCTCTGAACCAGCTTTAATGGAAATGCTGCACATTCGCAAGTCAAATGGCACAAGGGTCACTTGCTCAAAGGGCCTTAAACCGGTATTTGACATCAACAGAACTTGATGGAGAGACAGATTTGTCTCACACAGGTTGCCCCACCTTTGGAACAAGCTTCCTATTTATCTTAAACAAAGCCCCTCATTGGCCCTATTTAAGCATAATTTGAATGACTGGATGGGTAACCAGAAATTCACCCCTGGGGTTCCATGTGTGCTCCCCTTGGACAGGGGCAATGGGTGCTGATTTTAGTGTCTGGTTGAACCAGACATCCTTGGGAAAACATGTTGAACTTGGCTAGGCTTGTAAGGGCCCTGGGGCTGTTAGCCTAGTAACCGCCTATGATCCTGTGATCTATAGACTGTTAAGTCCTCAGGTTAGCAACTAGTTTTGTTCCCAAGAATGTAAGATCATTGACACTTCAGTAATGTTTATGACAGTGATCCCAAATCTGTGAGCTCTATATTGGAGAGGACCTGCCAACTAGACCATAGCTTAGATTGTGGCTTAAATAAAGCTATGTAACACAATCATCTCTCTAAGGTGTAGAGAGTTTTTGTAAACTCTAACCCATATGTTTGTGTTTGTGTGTGGGGGGGGGAGGGTATTACCTGACTAATAAGAATCTATAACAGCTGTTCTACTCTATGCTTAATGGGCACTCCGTCAACTCACTTTAGGGTGCTGCAGTGGTGCTTCTTCTTGTGTTTGCTGTTGTGGTGGGTGCACTGAATTTATTTAAACCCTGGACAGCAAACCTTTCTTTAAAGCTTATTAGTACATTAATGTCTGCAACATTTTAGAACTATGAGTAGCAAAATGGGTCTGTAGGCACTGAAGGAAGGTGGAGATGCCATCACTGATATAAGTTCAAGATTCCCATGTCTGTGTCATATATCCTTTGTTGTGAAACTATTAAAATGAATGTCGGAGGTTTATAAATATATGTCAGATACTTTTACAGAAATAATGGAGAAACCTTTTCATTAAATAGGCTCCTTAAACTGGTCAAATTATTGTAGCAACTTTAGCAGCAAAGTAACAACTTATCTTCCTGAAATGAAAATGTGATAACATGTTGATGAATCAGTACACATTACAGAGTCTGTGTTCTTCCTGTTTTCAGTCCACATCCGCTGTTCCCTGCCTCCAGTGGATCTTGTTAATGACCTCACTACTTGTACTCAGTCATATGTGCACCTCTAAGCTGTGTGAAAGCCCTACAGCCCATATGTCCATGCCTAAGGAGCCCAGTTGTCCCTTTCATTATGCTTCTGTTCTTGCTAGAACACTGGGATTGCTGAGAGTTTTGGCTATGTGTAAATTCCCTTCTGAAACATTCAGCCAGTAGTTAGGATACTATGAAGATGTGTTGGGTTTGGAAGGGCTGATTTATTTCTTTACTCTGATTTCTCACTAGAAGAGTTTTTGTTTCCCATCATTTGTGTCTGTCTATATTTCAGATACATTAATCTTTTCATTCTAGCTGTCTTTGTTGTATTACTCTAAAGACTTGTGTAGCAGTCCCTTGTGTGTAGTTACTAGAATGATGATTCTACCCAATGCCTTGCCTTGTCCACTTTCTAAAATGAAAGAGTTCTTGGTACACTTGAGTTGTATTGTCTCTTCACATTTTTCTTATAATGCATGGGTAAACACATGTCCAGTAGAGCAAAAAGAATGCTAGTCATGGTTAAGTATAGAGATTGCAGCATCTGCAGGATAAAAACACTCCTCCACACAAGATTTTGCCATTGTAGATATAAGGTATGGTTACACTGTGTGCTTCTAACATCAACCAAGTTAGAGATAATCTTTTCTAGTCAGTCAGAAGGATACTGGAGAGTAACCACTCATAGTGGGTGTACTTTGGTTTACTGAGCCACAATTTCTTTGGCCTACACTCTTGGTGACTATTGTTCTACCACCCAATATACCAACCCAGGATACTAATAAGCATATGATTCAACAAGTCATTTATATGCAGGAAGTGGTTCCTATGTACATTTTAATGTAAGAGATCTGCCCATCACCTCAGTCTTCAAATATATTACTTTTCAGATTGCACCTCCTCTGAGAAAGTTGAATAAGGATTTTTTTTTGTTTTATCCTTACTGGTGCAACCTTTGAGGTAGTTCATTTAAAATACGTGGGTGAAGTGGCTATGGGGGGCATGCAGGGACTACATCTCAATTAAAAACACTGTTAACAATATTTCTAATGATTATATTTAGCAGTTTAATGTGGAAGCAGGGCAGTCAGCTCAGGAAACTACACAGTGATTCGAAGTAGTTCAGTTATATGGGGGTAGTGTCTGAACTCTGTACTTTTGTGTGGCTTGTGAGAAGTTTCCCAGTCATCAATGATTTATTTCTCATAAAGAAATTAGGTCTCTTTGATTGAAGGTTCAGCTATATTAAGATTTTGGTAACCTCAGACTGAGAATCTAATCTTTATGTGTAGACTAAATAAACTTCTACTACTCTGTTTAAAAAAAAAAAAAAAAAAACAAATGCATTGCCAGCACTACTATGTACTGTATTCTTGTTTCTTTGTAAGTCCAGGTTGAGCCAAAAAATGCTTCAAATGGATCACTGCCCTACCCCAGGTAACAAATACAATAAAATGTAAAATAATTATGTTAATAAATATATTTGTTAGTCATATGAGCACGCTGAACTTATAGCTCCTATTCTCAGCTGGCATACACACATACACTCACACACACACACACACACATATATATATATATATATATATATATATATATATATATATATATATATATATATATATATATATATATATATATATATATAGATATAGATATATAGATACACGGGTTCTGGCGTGTAGCTCGCAAGACATTTCCCTGCGAGCTACATTGCCGAAACCAATTGGCTGCAGCAGCAATTTGCCATAGAGCAATACGGCTGAATAGCATAGCTGCTGCAGCTGTACACTATGCACAGTAATTCTACAACTGGTGGCGATCCTTACAGACAGCTGCCCGGCCGTATTCTAGCAGGGACGGCCATACTAGATTTGTACTACGTTCCGTATTTTCATGTAAGGAATACATTTATTGCATTATTTATTTATTTTATTGTCTGGCAATAAAATAAATAAATAATACAATAAATGTATTCCTTACATGAAAATACAGAATGTGGTACACGTCTAGTATGGCCAGGCAGCTGTCTGTAAGGATCGCCACCAGTTGTAGAATTACTGTGCATAGTGTACAGCTGCAGCTGCTATGCTATTCAACCATATTGCTCTACGGCAAATTGCTGCTGCAGGCAATTGGTTTTGGCGATGTAGCTCGCAGGGAAATGTCTTGCGAGCTACACTCCGGATCCCTAGATACACACACACACACACACACACACACACACACACACACACACACACACACATATATATATATATATATATATATATATATATATAGCATAAATATATATAAATATATTTGTAAAACAGCTTATCCAGCTTGATGAAGAAAGATGTATTCCACCTTAATTCACTTGGCATACATTCACGACAATGAGCATTAATCTGCATATATAAACACACCAGAATGCAGTTATTACAATTTCTCACTTATATGTATTTGAGACGGCAAGGCCCACTGTTTCTAGCCTGTCCACTCTGGCCTGCATTCAACACCCAAATGCTATATTCCTAGTTCTGTCTCTTTAAAGGACTCTCCTTTTTATCCAAACTGACTGATAAACTCTTCCTGTTCCTCTTCTCTCCTGCTCTTTGATCAGTTTGGATCCTCCTTCTGCCATCCATCTTTGGTCTGGATCCCAAACTGGATCCTCCACTGACCACTTCATGGCTCCTTTATTACCTCAGACTGTTTTTGTTTAATAAAATTTGCATCCCTGTGATATTAATAGAAACCCAAGGAATCACTGTGTACAAACTTAATGTAGCCACAACCAGTTTGTTTTTGTGTCATTTTTCCTCCCCTTTCCCCTTGGTTGTACTACCAGGATTTGGGATATGTAAATTTGGTGAGGTGGGAAAGTGCAGCCCCTATAAATAGCCATGGCAGAATTTTTCTTGTGGAGATAATATGCTTTTAAACTCATTGATACAATGAGTTATCACTTTAATGAGTTGTGACTTGATGGCTCATTAGGATTCCAATATCAACATGTATTACATTCACATTTATTGTGTTTACTTCATCAATAGTGGTTTCTTTTCTGATACTGTTTTAAAATGAAGGGTTTCATTGAGTCCAATGGAATTTAGAAAAATCAAACAAAACTTACTGGAAAAATCCCCTGCTTTCTAGCATAAAAATAAAATCTTTACCCTTTGGTTTTGTTTGTATGTGTTCTAATATTTAAAGTATTTCTAAAATCTGTGAACATAATTGAATGTTTACATTGGGTGTTGTTTATATTTTTGATCTTTATTGTATAATTAAGCTTGTAAATATAACTAGTGAGCTTCCAAGTGGTATTTCCTATTTAACATGTATATATAGTAATCACTAAATTTGAAAATTAATATGAATAAATAAGAATAAAATATTACAGTCTTTGTGTACATCATATCACATCAGTCTTGATTCCCCATGTTATTTATACTTCATTAGATGAGATTTTTTGAATGTAATTGTTTTTACGTTTTAAGAAAAAAAAATAAACAGAAATGCAGAGTAGCAATAGAGGTTGCTATGACCAAAAATTATGCAGTTTAATGATGGCTCATTGGGAGGAAATGTTTGTATATAAAAGTAATTCTAGGCAATTCATTAAAGTGTATTATCACTTTCTTGACAGTATGTTTATTGTGTGGTAAGAAGAAGAACATATACCTTTTGAATTCTTAAATTATTCAAATAATACTGTTGATTTTCTGAAGTATAAATTATGATTTTAATAGAATACCATTCTTGGATCTTGAGATTTACAAGAATGCAGAAAATTGAAAACTTAATACCAGAATACATAGAAAGGAGAATAGCATTGATTCATATTTCTACCATAGCAGTTTATACCCTTTTTATGTTAAAAAGAATACTGCAAGTGACAGACTGTCAGATCCTCTAGGAAGATTACAAGTGATTGCAAGATTCTTAAAGAAGTTTCCTCTTTTGTTGATAAGTCATGGCTAGTAGTTTCCTTAAGGGCTTGATACAAGACATTCTAAGCAATGGAACTGCATTCAGAGTGGGTGCATATCAATGTATTACTATTCTTTGGAAAATACATGTTGTCCAGTCTGACAAAATATATATATTTTATAGGTAAAGGTGCTGAAAGAACAAAATTGGTGTTTATAACATGCAGTTTTGATTCTGTAGTTATTATAGACACTGCACAAACAATTGGAGGACTTTGATGGCCAACAAGGAAATCTAGGAGGTTGTTGAGTTCACATTCCATCATTTTTAATAAGGCAAACCACAAACTCAAGAGCATTTTTGCAAATGAGGCTTTACAAGTATAACCATTACTTACACTAATAATAAAAATATGTCACTTATTGTAGTATCCACAAGTTCTCCAGATATGTAAATAATTGTTGCTGTTACAGCTGTTGATCAAGATAATAATAATAATGACTTGGGATTAGGAAATGGCCTCTTAGTTGTTATTTAGGAATAATAATTGAAGTAGAACGTATGCTAATGTTGCTATTCATGGAAATATAATATAGTAATATGGATGGAAGCTGACAGAATCCTACATATTACAAACATGAAGGAGTAATTAATTTGGATGTGTGTTTGGGAATGGTATGCAATAGAGACATATAAGTTGTGCTTGACTAATCCTAGAAAAACATTATGTGGCACTGGTTTGTAAGTTATTTTACTAATTACAATCATTTATGTTATAACAAACTCTAAACATGATATTTATAGGTTTGTATTTGGGTACTTTCAGCTTAGTGAAATATTTTAAGTGGTTATTAATTAATTGAGGTGGTTGGAATACAGTGATTAAGTATCATTTCAATCTGCAGAGTATTCTATACATAATAGTTCATTTTCAGTCTGATTTGCTTTCTTTTCAGTATGTTTGGTGACATATAATTTGCTGGAGTGGCTGAATGAATTGTCTCTAATCTATATTTTTATATATAGGTTAAGTTTTTTGACACATTTCAACATTCCTGATAAACATTTCTTAGACTGTAATGTATAAATATGTTGCTTATCCATCTATGTGTCTAGCCATCTATCTATCTATCTATCTATCTATCTATCTATCTATCTATCTATCTATCTATCCACTTATTACTTTTTCCTTGCTTACTTACTTACTTCAAACCAGTAACCATAGAAATGGCAGCCTTGATTTATTTTTTTGTGATAATTTCACTGTTTTTTATAAACTCTGATGAAGTATTTTCTAAGAAAAAGCACCTAGTGGTGAAATGAAGTTATTAAAGTGTCTTACAAACCCCATTCTCATTTCAGCCCATACCCACTGACACTATTAAGAGCCTACTACAAAAACTAAAACCCTGCTCCACCTCAGCTGATAATCTTTCACCACACTACCTCAAACTGGCTGCCAACTCAATCGCCTACCTAGTCAGTATCCTTATAAATAGGTCTTTATCTGAATCAGAAGTATCTACAATATGGAAACAATCTCACATCACCCCCATCCACAAAGGAGGCAACTCTTTTGAACCATCCCATTTCCATCCTACATCCATCTTGTCACCCATATCCAAAATTCTCTAGAGAGGTATCCATCAGCAGGTAATGCAATATCTATTGCAAAACAATCTTCTAACCAAAACCCAGCATGGCTTCTGACCCTGCCACAGCACAGCTACAGCCCTATTATCCTTTACAGACACCAGAGATGTAGGACGCTATACCGCCGTAGTATTCCTTGATCTCTCCAAGGCCTTTGACACAGTGTCTCACCCCTTACTATTGAACACACTGTCTAACTTAGGCTTCCCACATAACACAGTAAAATGGTTTCAGACTACCTCAAGGATCGTAAACAAGCAGTGAAATGGTCCAATGAACTCTCACCCTTTCTCCACAACCCTACTGGAGTCCCTCAAGGCTCCATCCTCGGACCCCTACTCTTCAACATTTTCACAAATAACCTTCACACTGTCTCTCACCCTGAAACCCTCATTCAGTACGTTTATGATTCCACCATAATCTATACCACTCAATCACTACCAGAATGACTTTCAAAACCTTGACAGTCCTTTACTGTAGCGGAATCCTGGCTAAAAATGCCCAACTCTTTCTTAACCCAAAAAAGATTAAATTAGTACTCTTTCACCTCAAAAATATCTCCCCTGTCACTGATCATTTCAACATCCATGCATCTGACAGCACTGTCATAGAAACAGTGCAGAAAACAAAACTTCTAGGAGTTATCATTAACAATAAACTTTCATTCACTCCCCATATACAGCAAAATATAAAGAAAACTCATCAAAAATTGGGAATCATACATAGAAACAAACATTTATTTACTGCAGCAACGAAAACTACCCTTGCAAAAACACTTTTACTTCCAACCCTTCTTTATGGTGCCCCTATCCTAACTAAATTACAAACTTCTACCCCAAGCGAGATGGAACAGTGGTATGATAAAGTTGCAAAGTTTGCCACAAACTCTAGATATCACACACACACCACTATAAACCACTACTAGAACTAAACTGGCTTGAAATCCGAAACCAACTTGCCTTTATTCAGCTATCCACCTTGCACAACTTTATTTTCAAGCCCACTGCCTGCCCTGCACTAGTCAAGCTAGTCACACCTTACACACCAAAGCGATCCCTATGATAAGAAGACAAAAATCTCTTACCTATCCCAAAACCCACAAGAAAACCAGGTCACTCTCTGTATTCTTACTCTGTCTCTATACTATGGAATTCACTACCTCTAGCTATCAGGTCTATGCCTGGCCTAACCCATTTCAAATCCTCTAAAAAATCATCTCAAAAATACATAGCTCTGCTCCTGCATAAAGCCTACCTAATGCTCAGCTCTTTCTTCTTCTTACACACTAGCCTCATTCTCCTCTTCTGTCACATTTCACTCCCTCACAGTTTGCAAGAACCTAAAGCTGTCCTAACTCCATCTCTGTTTCTATACCTTATCCTTAAGTTACTGCTCAAGCTGTAATGTCTCTATTCTTAACTCTCTCACTATCTTTCTGCATCACTAACTTTCTGGCTATTATTTTCCTAACTGAAACCCACATCCTATTTTTTCATGTACCAGAACAGTTAATGTCATACAGTACACTACCTACATGCTACTTTTGGACACTGTCTACTCACAGGCTATGTATATGGTGAGAGTGCCTATTACTATATATGCTTTAACTCTACATAATTGTCTAAATGCAGTCATGTAACATAGTTTCTTTCAACTTATTTTTGTATAGTATTTCTAATGTCATTGTATAGTACTGGATTATACTGTATTTGTACTGTTTGTGGAGTGTTTCTCCCCGGGCTTCTGCAGAAAACGGGTTCTGTAGACCCAGTCAGACCACCCCGGTATACAAATGTCAATTAAACAAATTAATTAATTAATTAATTCATTCATTCATTCATTCATTCATTAATTAATTAAAAGACCTTTAACAAGTTTTTTTTTTCCCAGCTGTTTTCTACCCTATACATGTATGTTTTTGTGTTATTTCATTTCTTCCTTACTGGTCACCATCAGCCCCTTTTCAACCATAACCCAGTTATATGGGAACATGATATAATAATTATGCGTACAGTAAGATAAAAATAATATAACAATAAATGGGTGGAAGCTAGGAAAACTACTCAATGTAAATAATGCCCAGTGAACAAAGTATAATCTACACAGAATGGTAGGCAAAAAATGCAATGCTGAAGGTCATGTGAGTTTGAAGTCAAAATAGGTTGGGTAATGCAGAATAAAAAAAGAAAAAGAAGAGACAAAACAGAAAAACGGACTTACTATACAACCAGCAGTTCATAGCAGAAATGTGATACAAATATTTAAATCAAATTAGATATCCTTTAAGACTAATAACTGATATTTGGTTGTAACTTGTTATGCAACATAACAGCTCATATAAGAATATCTTGTCATTTCTAGAACTCGTTTTTTTGTGTGCAGTTTTCCTTAGTCTATTTTACTTGTTTAACCTTTATTTATTCAAAAATATTTATTGGTATTGACCAGCAGAAAGTCTTACTTGTTACACTATGATTTTCTCCACCATTGTATTAATGTTCTCCTTTTTCTTCACAGGTCTTCCTGAGCTTGAAAAAATGTACCTGCTTGGAATGATACTTGTCTATAACATACCTACTGAGAATGTTTCCTCTACAGCAGAAATATGATATATGGCTGAATGTATGTGATCATATTCACAGTCATAGTTTCTAATTTGAACTTACAACAGTCCAGTCCTGCTTCATAAGATTGGATCTAATAACAAACCAGTAAATAATATCAACAAATGTATCTCTATAGTAGAGGATGGAATAAGAAAATCAAATGCTACAACAATATTAACTTACCACTGCAAACCAAGGAACTCGTATCAGAGAAGTCATCTGCTGTCAACAGCGGCCTATATCCTTTATGGCACGTACAGTTGTAGCTTCCAATTGTATTGTTACAGTCGGAGTGATTACCGCAGATAGTGTTATCTTCTAAGCACTCATTTATATCTACATTTCACAGAACAAAATAGCATTTTTATTCAGTAGTAAAACAATGCACAAGTATCTCTTTGCAGTATATGAAAACTGAACAGGTATATCAATTTTCAACATTCAAAGCATGAATCAGTCACTGGTGTGTGTGTGTGTGTGTGTGTGTGTGTGTGTGTGTGTGTGTGTGTGTGTGTGTGTGTGTGTGTGTGTGTCTTTGTGAGACACACACACATACACACACACACACACACACACACATATATATATATATATATATATATATATGTATATATGTATATACATAAATATGTATACATAATATATATTTTATGTATATATATCAACTTATTCCTATTAAAATGTTCAAGGCAAATACACTAGTAACTTAATGCTATAAAACAGGTGTGTACATCACAGGCCATACAGCCCATGGAAAACATGCCCTGTTACACTGATGTGGCACTTTCTGATTCATAATCACATTAGCTGTAATGAGGAAGGATCTCAAATGTCAAGTGAGTAGAAACAAAGATTAGCTGTTCACTTCAGTGACATCCAATGTAAGAGACACATAAGTGCCATGTAACAAACACAAACATCATAATGCAATATTTACTGTTTTGGGCATTTACAGATTATTTATTAACAGGTTTTCCCCTTTCTTAGATACAAAACCCTTGAGTAAAAAGAAAAAAAAACATGAATTGTAAATTTCGGAGCTATGTATAACGTGGGCATGAATTAATATTTTTGATTTTTTTTTGTTTGTTTAAACCTTAGAAATATAGCATAACCTAAAATAAACATTTGTTGAAATCTTTGCTACATGATTCCTTGATGACTTAAATAAAATTTACTGTAATTCTCGTCTGAAGGATCCTTTAGCTAAAGCTGCTGCCTATAACTCTGCCGTAAATAATTGTATTGATAAGGCACTCCCTATCCACACTGAATATAATGATAAGTTTGAAAACAATTTTTATATAACAAGAGAGAGAAACTTTCTAATGCCTATAAGAGGTCTCATTTTACCTACCTTAAGAGTACACTTAAGCTATCAAGAAGCATATGGGAACCATTAGGAGGCTCAAAACTGAATATGAACTTAAAATAGCCAATAAAACCAAACATAACTGCATTTTTTTTTCTTTACCTATGTCAGGAAGTTATGAATTAACACACAACAGTGTTTGGAGCTAGTCCACAATGATATTATACTCTCTGACCCAAAGGAAATAGCTAATATCCTAGCTAACAAAGCTAGCGAAAATTTTACTCCACCTAGAGTTATAGCTATCCCACAGGTTTCACAATCCCGGCCACCTTTAATTACTATGGAACAACTTCCCTTAGCCCTTTCAAAAACTAAGAATTCTTCATCCATGGGCCCTGGCACCATACCAGGTTGCCTGATTATCAGTGCCAAATACGTCCTTTATGGGTGCCTACTTAAATTCTTTAAATCTTAGCTACTTCTCTGGTTACATTCCTGAAGCCTGGAAAACAGCCATTGTAATGCCATTACACAAGGATGGCCCAATCATGGGCCAAGATAACAATAGATCAGTTAGTCTCACTAGCCTTATATGTAATGATGTGAACTGCATTATTTCAGACTTTATTATTCTGGGCATTGAAAATCTTTCAACCCTTGGCCCTCATCAATTTGGCTTTACCAAAGGAAGGTTCTATTACTTTAATCTCACTTAATTTCTTTGAAAAAAGTAACTGAAGAAATGGATAGGGGTTGTGCAGCACATACATCATATCTCCACCTGGCCAAGGTCTTTGCCCCTATTTCCAAAGCAAGTATTATTGATAAACTTGTAAATCTGAATATAAATCCTTAAAATGTGCAATGGACAGCTAACTGGTTTCAAGAAAGAACCAATGTGGCTACAGTAGCCGTGCCACTTCTCAAAACAAAACAGTTACCAGTGATGGACCACAGGCCTAATTTTAAGGCCCTCTCCTATTTGGCACATATAAATTGGGTGTTGTTACTTGATCTTCAACTAACTCACAATTGCTCCAGCACAGCTTAGACCATGTTAACAATTGGTGCAAGGACAGTGGCCTCAAATTAAATGCAAAAAATTGTAGCATAGTTAACTTTGTTAAGCAAAGCAGTTACACTTACCATATAGGAGATGCACTCTCCAATCAGACACCATTGTAAGGGATCTAGGTACTCTTGTTGATAATTCCCTATCATTTGATCATCATTTCTCCACAGTAGTTTGGAAAGTCTTTTATCTGTCCCACCTGATTTCCAAAGGCATCTCCACTAGATCAAAAGAAGTCTTAATTCCACCTTACTCATGTCTTATCAGACCCATTACTGAACATAATGCATCTTTTGGAATGAATTTATCTAAAGGTATCACACCACTTGACAGACTTCTGAGATCCATAGCTGAAAAGACCCGTGGCCTCAAAAATCTTAGTAATCAGGAGATACTGGCAGCCATTTCTCTGTACTCAGTCTCTTACAGACTCCTCTGTGGAGATCTATGTCTATCCTTTCATGGCATGAAAGATCCAACCCTATTTCATCTTCTATTCCTTCGCAGAATTAATGGTGCATCAAGTATTCATTTTTTCATTTGTTACTGGCTGTCACCTGAACTTCTACTACAACTATAAGTGTTTTGAATTTTAATTTGATGATAAATTGCACTGATGAAGTTATTTGTGAATCTAGTCTGTGTCTTGTTTACATGGAATTACATTAAATAAACTGTTCTTGTGCAATTCTACCTTACCTGGAAATTTAGAGTACCGGATTTCTTGTTGGAGGTATCTATTTTTTCCATGCACATATTTACGGACCACGCATCTTCATTTTGCCAGATTATTTTGTGTGTGTGTGTGTGTGTGTGTGTGTGTGTGTGTGTGTACATATATATATATATATATATATATATATATATATATATATATATATGTGTGTGTGTTTGTGTGTGTGTACATATATGTGTGTGTGTGTGTGTGTGTGTGTGTGTGTGTGTGTGTGTGTGTGTGTGTGTGTGTGTGTGTGTACATATATATATATATATATATATATATATATATATGTGTGTGTGTGTGTGTGTATATATATATATATATATATATATGTATATATATATACATATATATATATATGGGTCTACCTGAATTAACCAAAATTGCATATGACCGACAGCGAGATAACCGACACCGGAAGATTGACAACAGAGAAGACCAACAGTTGAAAATCCCGACTCAGAGAACACCGACATGTTAAGGTAAGCATGTGATATGGACGGACGTTAGGGTCAGGGTGTAGGTAAGTTAAGTGTGTAATAGTGACGGATGTTAGGGTAGGGTGCGGGTGAGGTAAGAGTGCGATAGTGACGAACTTTAGGTTTAGAGGCGGGTTAAGTGAGTTCGGGTTAGGGTGCAGGTAAGGTAAGTGTGCGATAGTGACGGACTTAAGGGTTAGGGGCGGATTAAGTGAGTTAGGGTTAGGGTGCGGGTAAGGTAAGTGTGCGATAGTGACGGACCTTAGGGTTAGGGTTTGGGTTAAGGTTAGTGCATATATAGTTGTGTATGTAAGGTTTAGTGTAGGTTTGTAAGGTTTTTGGTGTGCTTCTGTTGTGTGTGTGTTTTTCAGGAAAGTTATTTGTTTTGTTGATTGTCGGGATTGTGGTTTGTCGGGCATGTGAAGTTTTGTGTTTTTGAACTTTTGGTTTTGTCGTGTCGGTTATTTCGTTGTTGGTGTTTTGGCGTGTCAGTGTTATCAGGTAGACCCATATATATATATATATATATATATATATATATATATATATATATATATGTATATATATATATATATATGTGTGTGTGTGTGTGTGTGTGTGTGTGTATGTGTGTGTGTGTACATACATATGTGTGTGTGTGTGTGTGTGTGTGTGTGTGTGTGTGTGTGTGTGTGTGGGGGGGGTCGGCGTTGAACTTGTAGAAGTTCGAATGTTGTGATATCGAACCCAAAAGTCCGAAATACGAAAGTAGTGAAGCCACAGCACACCGATTTTTTTCCGAGGGAAAAAATCAGTGGGCCATTTTCAGGGCTTTGCTATTTCCTCCACTGTGGTGCAATCTCAGAGTTGGTATATTTAAGTAGGGGGTGTGGGGGCACAGCCCCTCACTTTGGGGGGGGGTGAAGCCCCCCACTTTAGTTTAAGTTTAAAGTGTAAGCTTTTTTCTTTGTTACGGAACAGCGATTTTTTTTCCCTGGGAAAAAAAATCGCTGTTCTGTGTTTTCATTGTTATTGGGTTTCGAATTTTACGGTTCGATATTACAACATTTGAACTCCTGTGAGTTTGACGCTGTAATATAGACTCTTGCATGCGTGTGCACGTACATACATACATATATATATATATATATATATATATACATACATACATGTGTGTGTGAGTGCATGTGTGTGCATGTATGTGCATAAACTTAACATGAACAAAGTGCATAAATTTAACATGAATAAAGCTGTAGTTACAAATATACAACCAATTGTAATGATAAGGGATAGCACTTTCTTCTCAAATGCATACAACGTGGTGAATAAGATTGTCAGTTTTATATGCTCCCTGGGATTTATTAATGCCTACACTAAGTGTACACTGTTCTGAATGAACAGACAGCACAAGAATAACTCAGACCTTCTTCCTCCTAATTTTAGTCTTCCTACTGATTTTCTTGCAGCTTTAAATATTATAAAGGTTACCACAAAGTGTAGACTACATGTACACTTAGTGTAATCTTTCTGAATGACTAGAAAGCACAAACAATTTGGTAGGGATATTCTTGAATACAGATCGAGTACACTTTGTGTAGGCGTTAATGAATCTGGCCCAGCTGTTGCTTGAGAAGAATATAGCACTAATCATTTCAGACACTTGATCAGATACCAGTAAGTCTTAGAATGTGAATTATTAGTTACAAAATTATTTAAAAAATAACCACGCTAGAAGAACTATTGAAGTTACTCTGAGGTATAGAACAAGTATAGTAGCATGCATGGAGGATAACATATGTTGTAAACACATCAAAAAACAGATTTGGGAAAGAAAGTTGTACATGAAGAATCAAAAGATTAAATTCAGTGCGGAATGGTTCAGTGATTTGCTACACTAATTTCCCTGGCCCATCATGTGACAAAACAGTGAGCTGAAACTACTTGACTATCTGTGCGAGACAGGTATAGCCCCACTTTTCCCCCTAAACCTGTACTCTGTATATTTTTTTCATTGATGAGGTTCTTCCATGAGCTTTTTAGAAGGAGCTGATACATAAGCATTATCATTTGCAGTATTTTCAGGAAACTATGTTAATTAGTACTGCTACTTTTCTTTGTAGCTTGATTTCACTTCCATATTTTAGGTGAAGTGAGATTCAGTTGACTTTTTGTATGTAAATTTCCCTAAACAATATTCTTATATAGTGGTTAAACACTAGAACACATCTAAACTTTTCCTGAGGATTTTTCCATAATGCATTAATATAAATTCTATAAGTAATCTGATTTAAATGGAATACCATGTGTCATCTTCCTTTGTTATGCATGCAAAATAATATTTTTTTGCTTGCTGCTTCAAATGTAAAGAAATAAACATGTTCTTTCTTGTTATATCTTCTGCAATGGCAGTGATATCTAGTTGTGAAGATTTAACTCAACCACGATAGCTAAGCATGCACAGGTAATGGACAAGCTAGTGAAAATTTGACTTGATGGCTTCACCAACGTACTGTGGAATACCATTGGTTACAATAGTTTAACAGACATGTTAAAAAGCAAATCACCATTTGTTATACCCAATGCTATAACTGCTTTATTTAACCTAGTCCATAACATCTTTATTTAACATAATCACTAATGGCCACCATTATACAACAGCTGAAGAAGGCTGCATGGGAAGTGTCATTATTTAGATGCAGTAAGACAGAAACCCAAGAACCTAGAAACCAAAGTGTGTCACACAGTTTATTTATTTGTCTGATTGTTTATTTATTTGTATGTGTGTTTATGTTTTACTTACTAGGATGTCCAGTGGGATTTTAATCCATTATCTATGGTGACCTTAGGAGAAAAGTGTTAGCTATAAACTGTTCAACATGATTACAAAAGTATGAAATAGCAGAGAATACCTAGTCAAATATGAGTATAACAATAAAGACAGGTCACACACTATGTACACAAAATGAATTAGCAACTGCTTTTAGAATTGTTTACATAATATAAACATATGTACATATTTGCATTCTAAACTGAGTTTAAGATTCACACATTTCAGAAAAGAGTGTGACAGTTTAGAAGATAAATCTCTGTTTGACTTAATTTCTCAGATCAAACAATAGTTTAAGTGACCTATATATGGCCTAGCTTTTATTCTGAGATGAATGATCTGATAGGTTTGAATTACTTTACAATGGTTTCAGATATGGGACAGTGAGATTAATTATTTTTTTATTTACATATGCATTTATTTACTTCAGATTTTTAAATTAGCAGTAAACCTGAAAGTTCAAAACATTAAATGGCTGCATGAGGAGGAAATGTATTAATCTAAAATATATAAATTAGAAACCAATATGAATAAAGAAGCACACTATGAACAATACTGATAAGCAAGCTATATCTAACAAATATAGTAATGTCAGATATGTGTCTAATCTAAATATATACAGGCACACACAAATGCACACACAAACACACACACACACACACACACACACACACACACACGCACACACACACACACACACACACACACACACACACACACACACATACACACACACATATAGATATATACACACAATTTAAAATCTATAAATATGCTATAAAGTATTGCATACTTCTGACATTGCAATTTGTTGATGCTAGAAAATATGAATGGGCCTGTAAATATGTTATGAGGTCTGGTAACAAACCAATTTGTCCAGGGACATCTTTAGAAGGGGGTTAGATAAATATATTAGTGGGAGTTAAGATGGTGGGGGGTGAAAGAGTTAAAGGGAAAGGGGAGTTGGTTGGGAGGAAATGAGGTAAGAGGGGAGGGGCTTAAGGGGTTTAGGCAAGTGTGGCTGGGTAAGGGATCACATTTTGGCGTGAACTTCCTGAGGCAAGTTCATGTCCGAGACAACCTTAGGTATTCTAGGAGAACACTTAGGCCTCGGGTTAAGGGTGGATGGTGGGATAGTTGCTAGCAAGTTATTTGTACATTTTTTTTCATATCTCCCTATTGCTGATTTTGAGTGGGGTTGCTCATGGTTTGGGTGTGGGAGCAGAGTGGCTGGGATGGTGGTGGTAGTGGGGTGCATGCCGTTGAGGTGGCCTGTTCCTGGTTGTTTTGCCTTCTCTTGTTCTGAAGTGCTTTAGGACTTTTGAGTAGGGTTGCTTGTTGTTATGGCTTCTTGTTAGGGATGTGGGCAGAGTGGTTTTGATTTGTGCGGCTTGATTTTTGTCCAGTCAGTTCAGTGCTCGGGGCATGCACACCTCTGAATTTTCCATTTTTTGGAAGATGTTGTTTTCTAATGGTGCTGCAGCTGTTGTGCTTTATTTCCCTTGGCTGGGGGTGTTAGTGGCTTTTTGCCGGCTTCAAGCTAGTTACAGGGCTCCAGTTGTCACCCCACATGCATGGTGCGTTTAGCAGTGCAGCTTCTCACAGAATGGGAGAAATGTTAGGAACATGGACTATCTTGTCACCTGTATCTTGCCAAATAATGTAAGTAAGCATTTGTTTTTGGGACATGATAACTCCATAAACTGTATTATATAGTTGTTCATGCATAGTATGTACTTGTTCTCATATGAACTTAGTTACCAGTCTGTGCCCTGTATAGTTTTATATGCATTTCCCAAAGATCTTATGGTTCCACAATAAAACAAAAAGATTAAAGCTTTAAAAATCATGGAAAACAAAACCAAAAATAAATAAATAATTAAAATGAAAATGTCTCTTTTCTGTTATAAAACAATAATGTGTTAATTGTGGAAACCTCAGAGAGCGGTCATGATATGAGACATAATCCTAATTTCAAAAAAAAACACTGTGGTAGTGATTCGCCAGCTTCTATGTCATTGGTGGTGATCAGGTAATGTCTCGTGGTGGCTTGTTTTAGTTAGACTGTGGCCACTAGAGTCATGGGTGACAATTTGTGATGTTTCACTGGCTTCCAGCATACAGTTGCTCATTAAGCATACACGTTGTTACTTAACTGTTATGGGGGAAGGCGGGGTTAAAGGAAGATAAAGTAAATTTTTGGTTTTGTAGATTGGCTAAGTTCTTGCATTATTTTCATCTGTTTCTCTTGGAATGGGTTTGCAGGCAGGCCGTGGAGATTGTAATTAATGGAAAAGTTGGACATTGAGTTTTGTACATTGTATCCTTCTGAATATGCATGTTGATTGAAGTCCTGTTATTTTAGCAGTTTTCTAGCAGTAAGAACAATATTTGGCATCTCTAGGGGCTGAAATTTGTTATAATGTCAGAGTGCCCACATTTTTCCTCACATTTTGTCTGTTCTTCATAAAACCAGTAGGATGAAGGTGTCAGTTATTTAACAATTTCCTTAATAATTTTTTTTTTATTCAATTTATTACACTCTCTTCAAGATGGGTAACAGGAACCAGAACTTGACAGGGCTGGGGAAAGGTGATACTACTTGCAGTTAAATCTCAGCCTCAACAAAGTTAAACTTTTTGAAAACGACTGGGATAGGCTCATAGATTAGTACTAAGCTAACTGCCCTTGTGAGCCATTTTAAGCCTAGCCAATTATCCCCTGTGAGACTCACACGCTGCACCTTGTGTTTGTAAGGCAAACACCTTAACCATTAGGCCACCCTCTCAACCAAGGGATGGTATGGAGATTGCAGTGATCAATGGGCATGTGCATTGTTCCATTGGGGTTTTGCATTTGTTGGTAGTTGCTTCTTGACATGGTCACAGAGAGCAAGACTTTGTCACCTGTGTGGTTTACTTGTAGTGGTTGTGCTGTTGACTGCTGTGTTAGCAGCATGGTTCAGACGTGGGGAAGGTATCAGTAAAGCATTGTGGTGGAAGATGGTCAATGAAGGTACACTGGCCCTGGGTGGTTTCTTTGATGCTGATTATGTGTTTGTGGGCTATAAGAGGATGCAATATATAGAAATGGGTCATTAGAAGGGGTTAGGTGATCCTGAAAGTTGCTGCAGATATGGTATAGTGTGTTGCATTCACTAGTGTCTTCGGAGAGATGGATTACAGATAAAGTGGTTCAGCTTTTCTATAAATTGGCTTAAGTTTTCCCCATAAGTCTCTTTTCATTCTCTAGATAATCTACAAGGAGCTGAGCATAGAGCGTGGGCTGATCGTGGGAATTGTGAACCTCTGCAGCCTCTCATCATGCCGCACAGCTATCCAGGTTCACAGAGTTTCAGAATTTTGCCACATGTTTTCATTGGGGTTCTGGTGTTTTGGCTTGGTTTGTCTAGTGAGGCACTGAGTATGGCATTTCTGTGACTTTTAGGGTTGCATTGCTTTGGTTCATTTGTTCTGGATATCAGCTCGGGGCCTGGAGGCTCCACTTTGATGAGTTTTTGGAGCATCCATTTGGTTGGTTTCTCAAGAAAAAAAAGTGTTTGTGACCTAAATAACGTTAAAGTAAAATGGGAAGGGAGCTTGAGGATGGATGGATTTTTGGACTTCACATCATGCAGGCACAGCATGCCAGCACAAATCCAGTTATCTTATCACTTTTATAAGTCTATGACAGTGCATGGTGGCATGGATGCTGATCCTTGAAGTGTTCATGAGAGGTGTTCTTAAGTAAATGTCAACTTCTGGGTTTAAGCACGGGTTCATTGTCATAAAGATGGGCATGTATGAGATATAGTAATTGTCATGATGGGACCAAATTAGCAAGTAAGCCATTTATCTTAAAATTAAGAGCTTCGGTGTCTGTTTGGTTCATTCATGTTGCTGTTACTCGGTGGTAGTGTGTGGAGGGAATGGATTTTGCTGCAGGAGTAGTTTTGTCAGGGTAGGGTGGAAAGTGTGTTTCGTGGGTTGGGAGCCACCCATGAAGACTGCATGTCAGGTGAAGGAATGAGCAACTCTTATAGGTAAAGCAGCATGGATGTTGTTCGCAGGCTTAGGAATAGGCATTTGTTGCTGTGCATGCATAGTTGCTGATTTAGACATAATATCAGAAACATTTTCAGAGATAGTACTACGCTGCAGTTTGCCTCTTAATTATAATTTGTAATAGCTGCTTATTTTCTTACAAGGTCTTCTTAACAATCTGATGAAGTAAAATATCTGCAGCAGTGTCTAGTTTAGTGGAATATTAGTGTCTGTTCGATAATCATTGAGAGCAGACATTTGAGCTGCAGACTTCTTACCCTTTGGAAAATTCATGCCAATGGAAACTTGTTTTATTCATTTTCAAAGTTTGTAAAAATAATAATTAAAGAGTGATGGGTGTGTAACAGCAATGGTGGGGACATATCTTGCTGTAACATTAGTTATCCCTCAGCTTTCTAAGTTTATAAAGCGCAATGCTTTAGAAATTGTCCCTATATTGGGTCTTTGTCCCACTGTTACTTATAGCTTTGTGGAGACATTCCCCCGGTGAAAGTGAGAGGGATGACTGGCATGTAATTTATTGCTTTTTGCAGTAAAGTGGATATTGTTGCCCTGAGATAGCAGAAGAGGGAGATTTAAGCTCATTAATGAGGCCCTTCTTTAAACTTTGGGGTTTTCCATTTGGGGTTCTCATATTTGACAGATATAATGTAGACAATAAGAGGGGTCATAGTGATAAGGTGTTTGCTGCATAGACACAAGGGGAAAGGTTGAGGTCCATCGTTGTTTCAGTTCTGGTAAAGGAAAGGTAATTAATCTGTTTAATTTTTCCAGATTGCGAAGGTGCGGAATTGAGTGGCCTGCAGTTGGTGACATGAAGGAAGAGGATTCAGAAGTGATAAAGCCTGTTTCAATGGATGCCCTGGTTGCACGGGTGGTGCACAATGAAGTCAGAGATGGGTGAGCGCTGAGTGAACAGCAGTCAGTGCCCTGATGAAATGGCTTTGGAAGGTAATGAATTCTTCTTGTGTGGATTTTGATTGTTGGAATGGTGCACAATGGGGTTGCAGGGGGAGGTATGTTTGGGACAAGGTAATGCAGGGCTGGGGGTTGTTTATAGGGAGTTTGAGGTTTACAGGTGGGTAGAATCACAACAATCATAGGAGCATAGGAAGCTATGAGGTTAGTGGTTTTAGGGCCTCATAGGCTAGACAAGTTCAATTTCTTATTTCCACATACTGCTCCTATTGTCCTTCGAGGGACGTGGGTGGAACCCTGTGGTGGATTTACAGTCACCCATCCAGTTGTTTTGGTACAGGGAGAAGGAGGTTTTAATATATATTTATGAGCCAGGTGTTTTGTTTCAAATGTGGCTTTTTCAGGGAGTTATGGGTTACTGAAGTTGCAGGTCAGCCAGTTTAAGTGGGTTGCTTGGGTAGGAGTTAATAAGCTGGTATAGATTACTGTTGTGTTGCCTTTGGTTTAATTCACTGGGATGGCCCTTGGGGCAGATAGGTAGGGTTAGTCATGGGGAGTTGCATTTTGTTTGCACATTTTATAGGAGGTGTGGGTTTGGGGGGGCATAATTTGGGGGGGTTGTTTGTGGTTTGGTGGATGAGAGGACACAGGGACAATTGGGGATGCTGTGTATTTGAAGTTTCAATTTATCATTGACTAGGTTTAGCGGGTGTTGGAAATTAGGGTTCACTTCAATTGTGTAAGATGGCAGTGGAGTGGGTTGTGTTGTCTGTTTGTGATTTGCGAAGGTGTATCATATTGCATTAAGGTTAAAGGTTTGCTGCAGGAGTTTGGGCCGCCTCTTTATAAGTCAAACATATGGTAGGGCAAGGTTAGCTTACTTAAATGTGGGTGGGTCTATACGGTTTCAGTGAACACTTAAAATAGCGAATTCTGTTTAATATACCCAATAAAGTCGAAATCCCTAAATCTCAACACACGGAACAACGATTTTTCCATAACAAAAAAAAAAATCCAAACGCAAAATAAAAAGGGGGGGGCTTCACCCCTCACACCTCCCAATGTGGTGGGCTGTGCCCCCCACACCCCCTACTTAAATATACAAACTCTGGGATCGTACTACAGTGGAGGAAATGGCAAAGTTCTGAACACGGCCTAGTGATTTTTTCCCTGGGAAAAAAATCGCTGTTCCACGTGTTCAGGATTTAGGGATTTTGACTTAATTGGCTCGATTAAACAGCGTTCGCTATTATAAGCATTTGCTAAAATAATATAGACCCGATGTGGGTTACAGAGGTTGGTGGCATGAATTTTGATGGAAAGAATTAGGGCCGGATTCACGAAGGCTTGCACGGAGTCTTAGAGTAGAGTAAGACTCCATGCAGCCAACATGTCCGCCGAGCGATCCAGGAACAGCCGGTAGGGGCGTGCAACTGAGATCTCTAAACTAGTCCTACACGGACAGGGCTGGGATATGCAAATTACCTCAATTGCAGGCGAAAGCTATGCAAATGAGGTAAATTTGCGATCCAGGAAACCCGAACCTGTCCGAGTAGGAGTAGTGTTACTTGCAGAAACGTACTTAGTTGATAACTGAGTACGGTTCTGCAAATAGCAAAACGGAGCCATGTCAGCTGGAAATAAAGCATGCATGTACAGGAGGAAACATGCCAATGGCCAAAAATATGGCCATTGGCAACGGGAAGGGATGCAAATTAAAAATAAAATAACTTTTTTTTATCCCGATCTCCGGGGTTTAACCGTAGTGCAGCGCTGCGCAAACGCGTTGCATCCTAAAAAAGCAGAAAATTAAAAATTAAGATACACAAATGTGGATTTTATAGCTAAAAAGAATTTACAATGCAAGGGAATGGCAGGCTGAAGACAACATGGCCACCCAGTAGAGGTTGCTAAGGGGGGAAGCTCAGTCTAAGAGATGTAACTAAGCATTAGTAGGCAATCCTATGCAAATGAGAGTTAGGATAGTGAATTGCAAGTTTACATAGCAAATGAGCACAGTCAGTGGAGTGTAGGAGTAGGATAAGGGGAGTAACAGAGTAGAAGATAGGTGACATCACAAGGGGGTATGTATGAAAGGAGTGAAGCTCATTGGAGCAGAGTGTCATGTGTCAGCTTACATTTACATAATAGTGAAAGAGGTGTGTCAACAGGTAGGCCAGGTAAAGTCAAGAAATCGAAGGTGTATGCCGTGGATAACACCAAGGTTTCTTGCTGAGCGTGAATGCGCAGTAAACCCGAGTAAGACAGTGTGCGTGCGTGTAACTGTGTGTGCGCACGTATAAGCTTGAGTAAACATATGTAAGGCTGTGTAAACAGTTGTAAGCACGTTTGCGCTGGTGTGCGCGCGTTTTAACAAGAATAAGCAAGTTTTAGTCCATGCAAGCATGTGTGCATGCGTGTTAGCTGCCGTGCACGTGTTTGCACTTGTGTGTGCGGCACTCCCCCCCCCCCCCCTGAGGAAACAGAAAGGAAAAAGGAAGCACACCAAATAGTGGAAGTTACCAGGGAATACTAGCAGAGCTAGCAGGTGAAAACAGTCAGAATCAGGCAACTACCCAGGCAGAACACTAGCCCAGCCCAGCCCAGCACTTAAAACTCTGCAAACAACAGTCCATTATGTTTCTCTTAAGAGACACTGCAACACTGCAGTAAGCTAATAGAAGTGAAAACTAAAAAAGCTTTACTGAGATAAAAAATGTCAGGGGCTGCCATTGCTGTTATAAGGCAACATATGCAACATGCAGAAGGTGGTGATAATGCAAATGCTGCTGGACAACCCACAGTGAGGAGACAGAGAAGAGTGTACAGGCCCAGGGTTACCTACCAGGGGCTACATGAGCTGGAGATAGTGGAATGCTATAGAGTGAACAGAGACCTCCTGCAGCAAATTGTTGAGCTGTGCAGGCCACGCCTCACACACAGAGACAACAGAGGGGAACCCATCCCAGTGGAAACTAAGGTAGGTGTTGGCCAAAGAATATTAGCAACAGGTACCTTCCAGAGACCAACTGGTGATATGATGGGGATATCACAGGCATCAGCATCCAGGGTACTGCAACAGTTCCTGGATGCCATGTCAGCACATGTCGGTGATCATGTATATTTCCCCAATTCCCATGAGGTATTGGCTAGCAATATGCATCTCTTCCAGCAAATAGCGGAATACCCTGAGGTAGTGGGTGCAATAGATTGCACGCACATATGCATCAAAGCACCAGCCGGTGAGCGGGGTAGGGTCTACTGCAACCGCAAGGGCTTCCCCTCCATCAACTGCCAGGTCATGTGTGATGCCCAGGGCATAATACTGAATGTGTGTGCTGGCTGCCCTGGAAGCTACCATGATTCCCATATCTGGCATCTGATGCAGCTGTACCAGACATTTGCCAATGGGGACATCCCACATGGTCACCTAGTGAGGGATGCTGGCTATGCACTGGAGCCGTGGCTGATGACACCCATCAGAAACGCACACACACCTGAACAGGAACGCCATAATGAGGCACATGCACAAACATGAAATGTAATCGAGCATGTGTTTGGGCTGCTCAAGTCACGGTTCCAGTGCCTGGACACATCTGGTGGAGCCTTGCAGTACTCACCAACTACATATACCCAAATTGTCATGGTATGTGCTATGCTACATAATATAATCCTGCGAAAACAGCTGCAGCAGGACCAGCATAGGCCTGGGCCAAACAGCCCCCCACCATTGCCAAGGCCATCACAGGCAGAGCGTGACTCGGAGGAGGAACAACCTGAGCCTGCCCCAGTAGGCAGAAGGAGGCGTGCCCAGTATGCTTTGGCCTTGGCAAAGAGGCAACGCATAGCACATACACTGGCTCAGTAGGAACTCTGGAAATGATACCTCTCTCTGACTCGCACATATAGTAAAAGGGATGCTTAAGTTGACACTACCTGCTTTCAAACATGTATAGGGAGTGTAGTACGTGCATCCGAAATAGGCAGCCCTGCATCAACACCTGAGGCATGATTGCCATGTGTTAAGCAATATAAAGCAGTGCTAAACAGCATTTACAATTATGAAGTATATGTAAACAAAATCGCACACACCAACTACTACAAATGTGGTCAATGTAGAGTAATATTGGCCAATGTCCAGCAATGATGGTTAATATTGAGCAGTGTTGGACAAGCTGGGTCTAGGTAGGGCATAGCTGAACAAAAGCCAACATGCTCATATTTGCTCTACTGGCCCCTAAGCAGTCTGGTCTGCTCAGTATGAAAATATAAGCGGCGATGGGCCTCAAACCCAGGATACTGTGCACTATAGTCATAGTACTGAACCACTAAACCATGACAGTATTGCACTGGTTAGCCTGTATGAAGAAATGTTGATAAGTCTATGCAAAGTATTTCTTGGAAACCCTGCAGGCACAGCATAATCCCTGTCGAGTTATAACACAAAGGTGAGTCCTGCAGTAAGAATAGAACCTGACTTTCAACACACACAGTACAAATGTTAATATTGGACATGAAGACATACATCAACAAATGTAGTGGACCTCAGACAGCAACATACTGAAAGGTCACACTGGGCATGCTCACACACTTGAATACATGAGACAAATGTCAGGCAACAGAACACTGACAGTCTGAACTGGGCATGCTCACACACTTAGGCCATGTTGGAGTACAGCATTGGTCCACACATAGCAGGCAGTTGCATGTGTTAACCCAGGAACCTCTCACTACCCAGCAATCTGCCCTGTGCACACACTGATATGACAACAGACACGTAAATAATATAGTGGAACCCTGGCATAAGCAAAAATGTTCTGCAGATACCTAAGCGGTTCATAGAAAGTGTGAAAGCAAATATGATATAAACCTGCAAACAGCATCAGCAATAAACAGTTTGCATCATGAAAATTATCATAGGTTCAGAGGTTGATACTAGGCTATCTGCCCTAGGGCATGTACAAGCATAGCCAGAGTGTGTTTGGCTTCTGCAACCCAGTCTAATCAGAACACTATGCCTCTGAATAGTAGGTCACACAAGATAGCCCATTCATGTTGAGTGTATTGTGCCTCTGACTAGCAGGGACCCAGAAGATATCCCATGGGTAAACATGTGATCACCCATCCACATGTCAAGATGTCACCTGTAGGTGGTCAGTGGGTGGCTCTGCCTATGCAAAACCGGGACTACACTCCGGAGTGAGTGGAGGCATTCTGATAATAATCTGTCCCCCAAGCATGTCCTTTTAACATCAGTGCTGAGGTATATGTCCCTGGAGTGTGTAGCTCCAAGGGAGTCGGATATCCTGAGGTGGAGCATGTCTAGTAAGTCTGGGTCAGATATTGCCTGCAACTACAGGCACACAACACTTCCGTGTAGGTGGTAAGTGACTGAGTATAGCTGGAGTTACTGTATCGGAACTGTGCAGGGCATTTGTGTGAGTCCCTACATCTGCTCAATGAGTAACATTTGTGGCCATTACAGTTGCTGCAGGTGTCAGGTAAGGTACATCCCAAATGTGGCATAGTAACCAAGCATGGTTGTGAAGAGTATAGGGGCACAATGACCACACGTGATCAACATGTGAAACCATGTGGGAAATGGTAGGCTATCTAGACGGACTGTCTAACCACTATGGCAATAGGATTGTCAAAGGCGAGAGTACGAACAGGTTGTGTCCCCAAAACCATAACAACCCCTACTGTATATAATGGATTACAACCTATGTGGTAATGTGTGGGCATTTTGTCATCCTCAAAGGGGATGACTATGCAACTAATGGCATGTAGCCATGGGCCATGGCTCAGGCACCATTCAACCTATCTCTGTGAGACTCTGTATGAGTATGCATGTGCCAGCAGGAGAGCTGATTATGGCAACCAGTTTGCAGTCATCTGCGAACATGGGCAGCCATATCCCTCCTGTGATAGCCTGTACATCACACAAATATATACTGAACAAGAGAGGTCCCAGGACTGAGCCTTGTGGGATGCCATGTGTAACTGGTGTATAGTCAGACATGGCACCTGCAACACCGAGCATGTGGGTGCTATCCTTGATCCAGGTAGCAATCCATCGTGTCAGATATGTGTCGATATTGATGCTGGTGAGCCTCTGCATAATGGCAGAGCGGGGTATTGTGTTGATGGGTTGTGCAAGGTCCAGGCAGGCTGTGTAGACAACCGTCCCAACACTGATGGACCTGGTAACTGTTGAAAGAATATGAACAGATCCAACAGGCAAGATCTGCCCACAACAATGCTGTAATGTGTAGGACCCAGTGTCTGTAGGTTTCCCATGTCTATGTGCATGAGTCCCATTACAATACACCCCATAGCTTTGCAGAACAGGCTAATTAGCCTTTTAGGCCGAAATTCCCTGTGGTCTGTTGTGGCAGTATTCAGTGGAGCGGGACCACTATCGCTGTACGCCATTCCGTGGGTATATATCCTGCAGTAACTCTTATGTCGAACAGTGATGTAATGTGAGTGTTATGTCTGTCATGAAGGTTGTGTACGACACAGGCCGGGACACCGTCTGGTCCCATTGATGCTGTGTTGTCCGCTGTGGGGAGGGCAGCACTCACCTGTTTACTCGTGATGTCTGGGAGGTTACACTCTGTTGGTATGGACAGTACCACCTTAGGGGGGATGTGGGGGACACATCTGCATTGAACCTGTTTGCCAGGATGATGGCAATGTCAGTGGGTTCAGGGTATGTTTAGTCAGTATGCAGTAACACACAGCATATCAGTGAGTGCCCAGCCAGGTACCTGAATCGACTTGAAGAAGGCCTTGTGAGTGTCTGACGTGTCTGGTGCAATTGTCCGTTAGAAGCGTGCCTGACACAATTACCCAAGTGATTGTAGCTGTCTGCTAGCACAGATCACAGATGCCTTCCCTGTCTGGGATTGTGCTCTATCTATCTACAATTCCAGTCTCACATAGACCTACCACGACAACAAACCAAACACATAAACACACAAAAACATACTCGGAGGCTCTAAATAAAAATCTGCCTAAGCAGCAGAGACCTACAAAGCAGACACCCAAGCAACCGCTACCCCAAAACAAAACACGTGCAACACATAGCTCACAAAGCCAGTGTGCCGAACAGTCACAGCACTTAAGGCTAAACAATACACTTGTAATAGGTGACTCTATCGTCAGGCACACTGACGTCCCGCTCACCAGGCTGAACAAGGAGAAGGTCACGGTGAGCTGCCTGTCGGGCGGTAGGATCCGCCACATAACACAAGCACTCAGGTCACTCCAAGGCAAGTAGAAATATGACTCAGTCATTGTCCATGCTGGTGTGAATGACCTGGGACGTACCTCCCTGGACTACATGAAAAGAGACATAGAGGAGCTCTCTGAGCATGTAGCCTAGACCGGTATGACCCTGACCTTGAGTAGCATCTTACCCTCACCAAGAATGATGCCACAATATGAAGACAAGATGATCAATTTCAACAATTGGCTTAAGTGTTGGTGTCATTCAAAGGGGATCCAATGCCTGTCAGCCTGGGATGATATGCTCGACAAGCCACGATGCTTCGCTAGGGACGGCTTGCACCTGTCACCCCTGGGCTTTTGGATATTGGCAAAGGCTCTTGCTACCCCCATAGTGCCTTTTTTAGGCAAGGCTCAAAAGACAAACCCACCTCCATAGGTATCACAAGGGATAAGAAACTAAGAGTAATGCTACTCAACGCCAGAAGTCTAAACCTCAAGATGCATGCACTCGAAACTCTCCTTAGCATGGAGAACATCGATATCTGTGCAGTAACAGAAACCTGGTTCAAGGCTCCCAAGAGCACCCCAGCACTACCAGGTTATACCTCATACCATGCTTTTTGGCCCCAAAACTTGGACCGAACCACAAAAGGAGGGGAGTATCAATATTCCAAAGATACCCACACCTCCAGGTTGGTGGCACAGCACGAAGCATCAGAGACTATCCATGTGCAACTAACTGTTGGTAAAACTGCCTTCCAGTTTATAGCCTGCTACAGACCACCCTCCCAAACACAGGAACCCCACTTGGCCTTCCTGAGAATACTGGAAAATATGAAGGTCTCTCCAAACACCATTATATTGGGCGACTTCAACTACCCAAACATAGACTGGGAGCATTACTCTAGCTCCAACACCCTAGCCCAAAGGTTCCTAGAATTTATAAACTCAAATGCTATGGAACAACTTGTTACCACTCCCACAAGAGGGGAAAACATACTGGACCTGATCATCACCAACATGGGGACACTATGCTCCAGACCAGAAGTGTATCCCTCACTGGTAAGATCAGACCATAAACTAATCTCACTGGATATTCACATCCCGACCCCACCCCTGCCCAAAAACCACAGTGAAAAACTTCTCTAAAGCAAATTTCACATGCCTCAAAACCGAGGAAATCCTTCAAAGCCCCGGCCTGTGGAAAATACGGCCCAGACTGCAGAATCCTTTATAAACGCATTCTATGAACACCTTCAGGAATGCATGGATCATGTAATCCCAAATAAAACCAAGAACCAATCCTCCAAAGGCAGGCGTCCTGTCTAGTGGACCCCAGCCATAAACAAACTATACAATAGAAAGAAAGCTACTACATGATAGAGCAAAATCCCAAAAGGGAAGGCATCTCTGATCAGTATTAGCAAAAACTACGGCACTCATAAAATCGTCTAAGGCCAGCTTCGGAGAAAAATTGCACAGGACACTAAGGATAATCACAAGGCTTTCTTTAGTTATGTTAGGAACCTGGGTGGGATTTCCCAGATATGCTCAGAATTAGTCCAAAATGACAAAAATACACCGAGCCCACAGACATTACCAACATCCTAGCTGACAGGTTCAGTGCAAACTTCTCCCCATCTCCCCACCAAAGGGCAAATATCTTTCCCAACAGAGTGCTGCCCCCTGACATCTCAGATGCTCAGGTAAGAGCTGCCCTCCAAAGCAAAAACACAGCATCAATGGGACCAGATGGTGTCCCGGCTGCGCCCTACATGAACTCCAAGAAGAGCTAAACCCAAACATAAAACTACTGTTCAATCTTAGCCTTACTACAGGATATGTACCCAAAGAGTGGCGACAGCAACAGTGGTCCCTCTCCACAAAGGTGGTGCCTCAACGGATCCTGGAAACTATCGCCCCATAAGCCTGACTAGCTTGGTCTGCAAAGCTATGGAAAGGATCATCATGGACCTCATAAATAAAGATATTGGGGACCTACAGACACTGGATCCTACCCAGTTTGGCTTTGTTAAGGGCAGATCCTGCCTCTTAAACCTGGTCAATTTCTTTGAAACAGTCACCAAGGCCATTGACGAGGGAAGGTGGTCCACACAGCCTACCTGGACCTCGCAAAAGCCTTCGATACAATACCCCACTCGGGCATTATAGATAAGCTCATCAGCTTAAATATAAACCCCTATGTCACTAGATGGGTTGCAAACTGGCTCAAGGACAGAACCCACATGGTTAGAATTGCTGGAGCCATGTCAGACTCCAAACCAGTTACAAGTGGCATCCCACAAGGCTCAGTCCTGGGACCTCTCTTGTTCGGTATATATTTCTCGGCAGTACAGGCCAACACGGAAGGACTGTGGCTGACCAAGTTCGCAGATGACTGCAAACTGGGCGCCATAATCAACTCTCCAGCCGACACAAGCATCCTCCAAAAGGGCCTCATAGAAACAGACAACTGGTGCCAGAGCCATGGCCTCAAGCTAAACGCCAAAAGTGTATAGTCATCCCCTTTGGCAAAAACAAAGTGCCCACAAATTACCACATAGGTGGTAATCCATTAAGTACAGAAGAAGTCATTAGGGACCTGGGGACCCAAGTTGATAGCAATCTCTCATTTGACAACCACGTGGCCAAAGTGGTTAGAAAAACATTTTATATAGCCCACCTAATCATGAAGGGATTCACATCTAGATCAGGGAGGTCATCGTACCTCTTTACTCATCCCTCATCAGGCCCATAATTGAGTACAATGCCCCTTTTGGGATGTACCTTACCAGACACCTGCAGCAACTGGAAAGACCCCAAAACTACCTCACCAAGAGGATCAAAGGGCTCAAACAGATGCCATATGCTGCCCGGTTAAAGAAACTCCAGCTCTACTCAGTGGCATACCACCTGCTCAGAGGAGATCTGTGCCTGATGTATAAAGCCATGTCCAACCCGGAATTAATGGACATGCTGCACCTCAGAAAATCCAAATCCCATCGAGCTATGCGCTCGAGAGACTTGAACCTCAGCACTGAAATAAATAGGACATGCTGGAGGGACAGATTCATAACCCAGAGGCTCCCTTCACTGTGGAATAAAATCCCAGTCCAAGTTAGGCAGAGTCCCACATTGACTCTCTTCAAGAGGAATCTTGATGAGTGGATGGGAGATCGTAGGTTTACCCCGGCTATCACTTCTGTGTCACTGTTAGACAGAGGCACAGTATACTAACCTCAAAAAAAGGCATAGCAAAATTAATTTAAAATGGGTGGCGAAAGCCAAACACACTCTGGCTAGGCTTATAAATGCCCTAGGGCAGATAGCCTAGTATGAACCTATGAACCTATGAACCTATGTAGTAGCTTCCTCCATTTGTTGTAAAGCATATGAATGGCTGGGATCTACCACACAGGTCCACTGCCATTGCAGGAATGAGTCCAGTTGTTATTTCGGATGTAATGATCCATGCAGTTCACTAGGTGTCCATAGAATGTGTATGTAAAGGATACAGCAGTCTGAGCCATACTTACCACTGACCCAGGGTCTCTGAAGGATACCACCGTGGTTTGGAGGAGTGTGACGTTTTCCTTTGGGAAATTCACCAACATTACCCAGGAAGGGTGTGGGGACGGGATATGGATGTCCAGTGAGATAAAGTATATTCTGCCCTTAGCAATGAGGGTTATATCGCAGGTGTGGAACATAGAGTCCCCATGTCGGTGATGACCATGTCCGATATGTTGTTCCCTCGTGTCGGTGTGGTGACCAGTTGTGCTATAGCATATGAGTGTAGAAATAGTAGCAACTGTTGGTCGAGGGTGTTGTGGCCTGAGTACTATCCACAGTCAATGTGTGGGTATTTGACGTCACCCAATATAATGGTGTTTGGGGAGACCTTCATATTGTCCAATGTTCCCAGGAAAGCTGAGTGGGGGTTGCTGAGCTGGGGAGTGTGGTCTGTAGCAGGCAACAAACCAAAAGGCCGATTTGCACAATGTTAGGTGCATATGTATGGTCTGTGATGCTTTGTGCAGTGCTACCAACTCGGAGGTATGTGTATCTGTGATGTATATGGATACACCCCCTATTTGTGTTGGCCATTCCGAGTTATCTGGTCAGAAAGCATGGTACGAAATACAACCTGGTAGTGCTGGTGTGCATGTGGGAGCCTGAACCATGTGTCTGTTAGTGCACAGATATTGCTATCCTCCATACTGAGGAGATTCCTGAGTGGGCACAATTTGAGGGTAATGCATCTGGTGTTGAGCAGCATTACCCTCAGTGTCGTGTACTCTGTAATATCTATGGAGGTGGTTCTGTCCTTTGAGCCCTGCTTAAATAAGGCAGTATGGTGGCAGCAAGTGCCCTAGCCAGTATTCAAAAGTCCAAAGGTGACAGGTGCAAGCTGTCCATAGGGAAGCTACGTGGCATGTCGAACATGTCACCCCAGGGTGACAGACACTGTATCCCCTTTGAATAACACCAATATGTTAACCAACTGTTAAACGTGATCAGTGTGTTGGTATACTGTGACATCATACTCGGTGAGTGTAAGATGCTAGACAAGGTCAGGATAATACTGGGCTGGGCTACATGATCACAGAGTTCCTCTATGTTTCATGTCATGTGGTCCCAGGGAGGAACTGAGGTTGTACGCACCAGCATGGACAATGATGGAGCCAGTCCTGGACTTGCTTTGGAGTGACCTGAGTGCATGTGTTATGTGGTGGATCCTGGCACCTGAGAGACAGCTCAAAGTGACTATTCCCTTGTTTGGCCTGGTGAGTGAGACAACAGTGTGTTTGACATTAAGTGTCACCTATAACAAGTGTATCAGGTGTGTTGTTTAGCCCAAAGGGCAGTGTCTGTGTGGCACACTGACATTGTGAACTGTGTGACATGTGGGCATTGTAGTGGGGTAGCAGTTGTATGTGTGTCTGCTTTGGAGGTCTCTGCTGCTTAGGCAGAGTGTATGTAGAGCCTCCGAATATGTGTATGTGTGATAATGTGGTTTGTGTACTGTCACTGTTGGTGTATGTGAGACTGATATGTGGTGTGTGTGGTCACCCTCACCACCTGATAGACTATGCCAGTCATGGGTTGAGAGAGCTCAGCGTCCTGTATGTCAATATTGTTACATCTCCCACATATATGTGAGTGTGATGTGAGGAGGAGAGGGTTGTCTGTGTACATGAGGCAGATGTGACATTGTGTCATAACCACAATATTCACTAGCTGGACTGGAGAGTACACATTAAACTGACCCCTGGACATGCCAGTGTATTATGATGACATACTCTGTAGCCTGAGCACAAAGGATCAGTAGGGTGTTAAGTGTGTAAAAGAGTATAACCGGGATTAGTGCTCAGGTTTGTTGGTGTTTTGTAAAGAGTAACTGAGAAGGAGTCCAGACTGAAAATCATGACATGTCCTTCAGCTATGTAATAAATAGTAATGTACGCGCATATATGTGTTGAGTCAGGGACAACTGTACCTTACTGACATTGCCAACATCCTATCAGACAGGCCCATGTATACATACCCACCTCCTACAGACGATAGTCCCTGACATCATACCAGTAGATATCACATGTAGAATGGCTGAACAGCTCCCCCCAAAGCCAAAAGCATGGCAGCAATTGGATTACATTGTTTCCCAATATGTGTCATGCATGCACTACAGAACAAACAGACCCTGCACCTGAACAGTCTGTTGAGCCTCACCCACTCCACAGGACCTGGAACCGTCGAATGTGTTACAGCAACATATGGCACTCCCCACATGTGTGGGTGCACAACACACCATGGGAAGTATAGTCCAGTAAGCCTATAAAGTCTGATCTGCAAGGCCATAGAGTGCATCATGGCAGACGTGATAAACAGAGCTATTGGAAACCGACAAACACACAACCCTACCAACTGTGGTATGTTCATGTGCAGATCATGGTTCCCAAGCATGCTACACCATCTGCAAGGCAGCCACCCAGGACATACATCATGGAACAGAGCTACACATGTCCCACATAGAGTTTGAACAGCTCTTCATCAACATCACAGACACATGTCGTATCCACAAAATCAACAATCTGTGCATAGATATGTGTTGACATATGAAGGGATGTCAATGTGTCCACAGATAGATCACAGAAGGTGAGACTCACAGGGTCCTGTACAAGCTGTTGATACCTGCCGACCTACATGGATCATTCCTGGGATTGCAAAACAATGTGTACACACATTACCATGTCCAGTCTGATGATGTCATCATCCTACAAATATACCAGGAGAACAGAAATCACCCAGTAAAGCATATAGCGCACCATGTTCATGCGTGTCTCTCTAGTATCATAACATAGGTAGGGATTTGAGTCCTGCAAACGCCAGGTGTGTGTGGGGGTGTGTGTGCGTGTATGTGTCTGGTTTCCTTTGAGAGAAGTAGCCTTTTTGGAGACTGGGAAAACACATTAAAAGAGGTACATCCCTCTTTGGAAAGTCTGATGATGTCAGCATCCTACAAATATTCAAGGTGAACATAAACCACCCAGTAATGCATATAGCGTGCTGTGTTAATGTGTATCTCTCTAGCATCATAACATAGTTAGGTAGGGGTTTGAGTCCTGCAAACACTGTGTGTGTGTGGTCAGTGCAGTGTGGGTTTTGCTTTTACTACAGTATGACATATGTTTCAAACAGTATGTGCATTGCACACATCGGGTATCTGCGTGTCAAATAAAAATGTGTACATGTGACCTCAATCAGTACATAGGTGTGAAGCCTGCATACGACATGAATACATTTGTAACCTTCGACAGATTGTGCCGCTGCTTCACAAATCATAGGTCACATATGTATGTCTGTATCAAGCCCGGCCAATGTAGTGATCCATGGCCAAGGACATCTCTGCCACACACATCCATGACACGTACTATAGAGTACTGTGAGTGAGGGTAATTGCTGGGGTATATGTCAGACATGTTCATACACAACAACGACTGGCAATAATGGACAGTCATTATAGGTGTACACCAGCCCTGTGGATATGCATGCAGGCCCCTAATGTGTTATGTGAAACACCAAGGGACCCCACAATACCTATGGATATGTGGATACCAAGGGACAGATGACATAACACGTGTCTGTCTGTACACATTGGTACCCAACATACATGTTGAGGGCTACCACCTATGTGGTACTGTCGGGATAGTATGTATAGTAAATGTGGATGAATATGCCATAGACGGCTTACTGCTATACAGCATGTATTGGACAACAGGTATCTGTCTGTATGATACCCTTGTGTAGGATATGCGTCCCATCCAGGGAATGCAGTGTAGACCAATGTATGCATTTCCAGATGTGGATGGACATATCCCTAGTGTGTTTGCATGTACCTAAGAGGGCTATATGCCACACAGGTGTGGTCCCAGGAATGTGCGGCGGTCAATACCACTGGTTACTGTTATTGTATAGTACTGGAAGGATCCAACTGTTACTGAGTTCCCTACAACTGTGAGTCATTTGTCAGGACATCATCTAATGATTGGTTATAGTCATGCTGTTGAGATGGTGTATACTACCAGACTGCAGATCATTGACAGATATCAACAGTATCACCCACAGCATAGTGCCAACCCATGTCATACACACATGTGTACCCATGTTGTACATATCTGTAGTAGAATGTATACTGGCCATCGAAAGATACCATGAGATGTTAACAATGTGTAGAACAGTGTATGTTGCACATCCCACGTGTCCACTATGCACGTACATGCAGACAGTGCGCACACACCATGTTCACAGATGTACACCCGCTAATCTGTAATGCACACATCACACACGTACTGTCCACTCACTAACACATGCTGGCAACACTGTACACTTCAGCTGAGTGGCACATGGGTGGACATTACATACTCAGGACTAACACTGGTGTAAACAATGCTACAATGACTATCACAGCTGTGATGCATAATGCCTGCTCAGGTATACCTACAAGGATATCATTACACTTTCCTGTTGTCAACTTGCTACTATTGCTACACTGCTATAATGTCACCCTGTGCATCAGAACCATGTTAGTCTGTTCCTGCATCAATGTTACAGATGACAGGAAGTGGCACAGGTGTCATCATATGCACAGGGTGTGTTGTAGGTTTGCCAGAGCCCGACATTGACCCATCCAATCAGCATGCCTGTGTGTGTGTGTGTGTGTGTGTGTGTGTGTGTGTGTGTGTGTGTGTGTGTGAGGGACAACAGTACTGCATGGGCCAATGTTGATGTAATGTGTGTGTGTATGTGTGAGCCCTAGTTGTATGGTAAATGTGTGTGTGTCTGCATGCACACAACTCCACCATGTGGCTGCCATATACGGACAGTTGTGGGACAGCCACAGACTGTACCTGCTAGGCCTTACAGATCACTGTCTCCAGACATGGACACGGTACCTGTGCCTAGCAGGGGTGCTACGGGCAGTATCGGGTACCAATCCAGACTGGGTGCTGTCATCAGAGGCAGAGGTATGATGACTGGACCCATGTCCCTGCTGGGACTGGCCAGTGCCACGTGCATGTGGTCTAGTAGGATGGTCAATGGACAGGCCAGCCCCAGCATTACTTGGGCTGGTACTGCCACTACAGGAGCGGCTGTGATCCATGGTCCGTCCGCGATGACTGCCATCTGATGCTGTTGCTGGCATGCGTCCGCATCGGCTGCTCATCCATCCCGCATGGTCCTGGCTCATGGCTAACACATCGTGGAGGACATCTAATGTCTCCCTCCAATGGCTATCAATGACCTCTGTGTAATTCCGGATGGCACCGGCAAGGTCACAGATGCTGTCATTGATAGCAGTGTAATGGGCCCTCTGCGCCCTTAGTCCCTGTCGGGTGTACTGTTCCATACGTGCCTGTGCCTGCATTACAGCCTGGAACATACTGGAGGTTGTAATACCTCTGGGGGCACGTCTGTCAGGGGCAATATGACCAGTGGTGCTCCCCCAAGAACCCCTGGACATCCGCCTATGTGGTACCGTTCTAGTAATCTGGCTATGGCTGCTGTGAGGGGATGCACGTGCCATAGGTACCACACTCTCCTGGTCAATGCCAACTGTATGCTGTCCCTCAGCTAAGGCCATTGGTGACGAGGGATGTATTGGCAGCATGAGTGTGTGCATAGATGGGGTTGACCGCTGTGTAGTGTCGATTGGTGGACCAACGACAGACCCTGTCAGACCTTCCTGTGCCACAATACATGACTTATCATCTCCACTATTAGTGGCAGTGACATCAGGTTCCCTGCTGTATTCAGCCACCACTAATTCAGCACCTGTGGAAGGAAGACAGGAAACTCATTTTACAATCTGTACGTGATGTTAGCACACATGAACACATGAACACATGCACACATGCACACATGCACACATGAACACATGCACCCATGCACACATGCACACATGAACACATGAACACATGCACACATGAACACATGAACACATGCATACATGCACACATGAACACATGAACACATAAACACATGCACACATGCACATAAATACACTGCTCACCACAGCACATACACTCACACACACACCAGCAATCCAACAGATACACAATAGTGGGTGATGGTGGGTGACAGTATCACAAGGCAAACAGTCACCACACACGTGTCAGCATGCAGAATATGTGTTGCTCAAGACCATGCAGTGCAAGTGTAGACAGCCCTATCTAATGACATTATACATGGCTTTGATGCATGTGTGTAGTTGTTCAGTGATTGGGTACACCCTGGAACAGAGTGTGTACATGGACACAACATTGCTGTGCAAGTATTATCTGCTCTGCAATGTCATGTGCACCATCACTCAATGGTATACATACCATGGCTGCATGTGTTATCTGTGTGACACATAGATTGCCATGTCTGATGACAGTGTCTGTGTCCATAGCACATAATAGTGGGCACAGGTGTAGCAAATGCATGCAATGTACAGACATATGATGAGTGGTGCATGTAGATGTGAAGGAATCCCAATGCTCGACATGGACATTGTACAGTGGTTATGGTGAGTGTGGGACATATTGCAGATATGTTAGTGCCAGCCACGACATGGCATGCTACACGACTGCAACATTAAACACCACACATACCCAATGTGTGTCATGTGACCTATACACCCAATAGCATTCCAGGACATATATGTGACTCTTTGTACAGATGGCGACTGATGTGCAGAATGTGTATACTAGCATATGTAAGCACACGCATAACATGCTATGCATGGTGTGTACAGGTGCATATGTTTGCACACACAGAACAATGAGGTGCACAGCAAAGACTGCTATGTGTAGTACTGTGGTCACTGTAACTGGATGGGGTGTAGTACCATGTGCCATCATCATCATCATGCATCTTGTGGTCACCCACGGCTACTACTGTGTGATAGACCACCGCCTAGCATGCTGTACCTGAAATGCAGTGCCGTGGATATGTTCACTATTACACAGCCACTTTGTACATGGGTGTATGAGGTGCCCAGTAGGGAGCATTGCCTAACATGACTGTGTTATGTGTTGAAGAGTGTAGCATAGCCCCATGATAAGCCTCTACCCCCGAGGTACATCATGTGTGTGTGGATGACATGTGGGATACTGAAGTGTGACCTTACAGCAGGTGTGTGGTTATGCCATATGTAGCATGACTGTAGCATGTGTACTGCATGTGATAAATGTGTTATGTTGTGTACAGGTGTTGCAACTATGCCTATCCAATGTGCAGTACGGGGTTGCCACAACTGTGTGTCATGCTCTGTGTATTGCATGTCATTGAGGCAGCTACTGACATTACTGAGCTGTGCAACGTCTCACAGCAAACATGCATGGCATGCATTATGCGTAGGTGTGTTACGTGTACATGGCCTACACCTCACCTATGACATGCATATTTCATTACCAACATTGCAGGTATAACACACTCACCAGCATGGATCGGCTGCCCTGCCGTCACACCAGAGGGACCTACGAGAATATGAGAGGGTTCGTCAGTGGCCACAACTGTGGCATTGCTACAGTGGGTATGCTAAACTGCAGTACTACAACAGTCAACAGTCACAGGTGTAGGGATATTATTCAAACTATCCGTATTGCACAACACTAGGCAGCTGAACTGCTAAACACACAGAACACATCTCACGTACACATAATCTATCAATACAGTTAACTGTAGTCTACAGACTGGGCATGTTACCTGGTTGCTCCAGGTGGATGTGCTGGGTGGCTCCGGCCTCCATTGCAACACATGTCAGTGGTTGATGTAGCTGTTGTCCAGGAGCCACCACGCTTAGGAGCAGCTCCTCCGCTCTGGTGAGGGGGGGATGAATGGCCACCCCTCCACCTGTGGCAAGCTGCTGTCTGTGGATTTCAGACACACGCCGCTGGACTTGTCTAATTAAATCACTGCAGTGATGGTGTACCTGCTCATATGTCCGGTTATGCATGACTATGTCATTTACCCGACGAACAAGTTCCTGCCACAGTGCAGTCCACTCCTGCTGGTGCTGGCTGCTTCTGGAGAAGAGCATTGTGTACCGCTGCAATAGGCTGTCGAGTATCACCTCTTCCTCATCCGCTGTATACGCTGGGTTGCATTGGTGGGCCATCTGGATGAAAAAGATATGAACAATATGTGTGAGAGTGTCCTGTGTCACACTTTGCACCTTTACCCACAGATATCACTTTACTGCCATATATACCATCCTATTGTCTGTCAGAGGTTGCTCACTTTCAATACCACTTATTGGTTCTCAGGCCACAACTAACTAACACTGCCTGGCAGACTCTATATATCACACCACTATACAACAGTACCCGACACACTGTTTGCGACACATTGCACAACCTCAAGACAGGGGTGTATATCACACCGATGCACGAACAGAGATATCATCCATTGCAATGGATGTATAGTACAGATACAGTAGTACCAATCAACCACCCTAGTCATTGATGCCATAACCCTGCCTAACAGATGTGTCTAGTTGTTACTATAGGTGGCATACTGCTGTAACAGACTATATATGTTGCTGAATACACATGTTTACCCTGTAACACACATATGATTGCAGCCATTGTACAGGCATAATCACACACATATCAGGCAAACATACAATGCACCACTGTATGCCAACACAGATGAGCATTACCTGTGTACCATATGGTACTGTGTGCCACTACTTACACACCCTTATGCCTGCATTCTGTCCTCTGTGGAGACTACAGGAAACACACATGGCAGTGTTTCCAAGAAATGTGAACACACACCATACTGTGCTGTTTAGGCCTACAGCTTCAGGTAGTACTACAGTTCATATTGGTGATGGATTCACCAGCAGTACCACTCACTAAGCATACATGTATTGCTTTAGCCTACAATGAGACACCACATTCGTCAACGGAGAACTACGTCACATCATCTGCCATATTACTATGTCTGTCTAACAGTACATTACATATCAGTTGCTGTCCTCACAGCTAGGATAGACACTAGCATGTCAGATACAACATCACACTAAGCTATCACACCTTTACAGACCTTGCACACATTCAGCATTAAACTTATTCAACCTCGCATAGCAGCTATCGCATTAAGTACATGTGTGAGTGCATAGTGTCATAGGTAGGTAATATGCTATTGGCCCTAGGGCCTACGGCAGCCTAGCCATATGCTACCCCGGCCTTTGACACACATGTACTGTGATTTCACTTGCCCCTGCCAACCTGAACCACAAAGGTGTTTCCTGGGGTGTATTACCAATCTCCCACACAATCATCAGGGGTATTTATAACAACTGCTAAGGAGGAGCCTTGTTTGCTATTGCTATGTGGTCTATTCCGGTGTATGGCATATCTCTGAGATGGGAACCTATCCCTCCAGCATGTGCCGTTTAGTGAGCTGACAAGGTTTAGGGCCCTAGAGCGTGTATCCCGGAGGGATTGTGATATGTTGCCATGGTGGTTGTCACCCAGCTATGGGTGTGACATACCTCTGTATGTCCGGCAGAGGTCACCTCTGTGTGGCCAGTATGCAATACAGTGTAGTTGTGGTTTTGTGAGTCAGTCTGCATAGAGCATCTGTTTGCAGCCAGTATTACCCTCTGGGGGGTCTGTCTGTGGCCTGTTCACCTGGTGTAGTTGTCATGTGAAGTACATACCACACAGGGCATTGTGATGAGTAGAGGGAACTCTACCCTATACTTCCATAGCTGACACACCTGTTGTCATGACACATACCACACAGACAGATTACAGGTGTAGTGTGGCACTGTCTTCATCAAAGCGGAGGCTACTGTCCACCTGTGTCCCATGTTCCCTTATCACACCTTCACTGTTAGGTAGATCTCCACCTATGTGGTAGTTAATGGGTACACTGTTTTGGGAAGGTGGAATGGCACTGCAGTATCAACACTTGTCTACAGTCCATGCCTTGGTCACCACACAACTGTTGCGGTACATATGAACCCATGTCTCTCTGTCTCTCTCACTATATATATATATATATATATATATATATATATATATATATATATATATATATATATATATATATATATATATATATATATATATATATTATATACGTGCATATCTATACACATACATGTACACATCCATTGCTGTACACATGGATGTACATATAGGCACATGTACAGTCCACCTTTCATGGTGGGGATATCACTTATGCGACAGTTGTGGGATGTACAGGTATGTGATTAAATTGCACAGTGTTGTGCAGAATGCATGTGAGTGTCCTCAGCCCTTGTAGCATTAGCAGGCCTCACTGGCTGTAACACAGCAGATCTGATAAATTTGTCCCACAGCATTTAATCACCACATGACATATATCAACACTACCATAGCTGGCGTTAGGCATAGGCCAACTGGGTGGCCGTCTAGGGCGCCGCTCTAGCAGGGGTGCTTTTCCACTATTTATGTGGTGTAGTAAGACAAGGATGGGGGCACCAGGAAGTGTGGTAGGTGGTGCCGTGGAGCCCTTTTTCCTCGGGCACCAGTTGACTTAAGGTCGCTCCTGCACACTGCATGCTGTTTTCTAAGCCACACACTACAACCTACATGGATATATGCACATATCAACCTTCACTGACAGATATCTGTCCACCCTTCACTAATAGTTGCAGTATGTCCCTTGCCCTATGCACATGTGCAGATACAGATAGATACATACTGCTGCCACACATGAATGATTTGCAGTGTAAGGAGTACTCTTCAGGAACATCTACAACATGCCAACACATACATGTGAGTTACATACCTTACCTTAGTATTTCCCTGGTCCGTGTGTTACTGTTTTGTAGTTTTTTTTTTATTGGTGTTTTTTTTTTGGTTTTCGCCCTCTATTCAACTTTCTGTCTCTGTTTCTCACTCTGTTCTGTTCTGCCTCTGTCTCTGTCTCAGTCTGTGTCTGTGTCTGTGTCTGTGTCCATGTCTCTCTCTCTCTCAATCTCTATCTCACAGCACCTGCAATGATATAATTGCATGTGTGGACTGCAGGTACAGCCTGCTTTTCTAGGTATCTGCACTTGTGCATGTGACAGCCTCTGCACCAATTGCTGCCCACCATTCAGTAATTGCATGCAGCCTGCTGTTTGGTGATTGCATTACTCACTTTGATTGCAGCCCACTGCTATAAAATGCTAGGTTAGGTAGGCGTAGCCCTTTCAGATTTCCAAGGTGGGGCCCATGCTTGTTTGTTCTGGACACCATTGTGTCAGTCTGAAGGTTGGTATATGTCTCTTATCTGATGCTAGGGTTGTAGCCAGTTATATGCATGTTGTACTCAAACCTGAATGTTGCTGCTTCCAGTACACCCATCTCAGTGTAGACATGTACGCACCCCTCCAATTGCTAACACAGGATACATGGGAGTATGTACGTTTTTCTGACTTACACAATTAACTGCCATACAAATGTGGTTATTGCACTGTATTCCTGTGGCCAGTATTAATCCTGGTCTGATACTGTGTGGTGTTTGTAAGGTGCTACTGTAACATTATTCCCTGCTAGGATGGCTGGTTCTCCTTTCACAGTCATGTCATGCAATTCCACAACCACTACTGGTAAAGACCCACAGAAAAGGATTTGTGTTATACCATTCCTAATTTCCATTTACATTCCCTCATTGTAATGCATGATATATTTATTTCAGAACCAAGTCATTTGTATATCTGCTGTGGCTTAGTGGTAATTTATGCAGTCTATTGTGTCAATGGTCTGGGTTTTGAGACTGGCAGAGGTTTTTTCTTTTGCTGCTCAGCAGAACAAGGGCCCTGCCATAGAGTGACTAAGGCACTTTTAAGCAGTTGTAAGTGGGTTTGTGCGGGTTTGCGCGACGCTTAGTGATGCTTAGCTAAGCGTACACATGCGCACACTCACTTAATCCCGCTTACTACTGCTTAAAAGTGCTTACTCCCGCTAACGCCTGCGCTAATTTCTTTTAAAGAAAAGAAAATGGGGAGATAGGAAAGTGGTGAAAAAAGGGGCACAAAGAGGGACAGACAGTAGGTTTACAAGCTTTGGATGTGCAGGACGGGTGTAGGGAAGGTCCATAGCTGCCCATTTCTTTAACAGCAACAGCTGTGCATATGCAATGAATTTGGAGTGAAATTTAAAACCTTCCACTCCTGGGAGAGGGGTGAGGACAACAAAGTATGTTGTACTGCCAATTCTAATTATCAGCTTACATGTTTGTCCGATGGACATGTGTGCGAAATGGGCAGCTATGGATGGGGCATAATTTTTTTGTGGGTACAGATTGCCCTTTTTTTTTTTTTTTTCAGGTGAGAGTGGGAAGTGAGGTAGAAGAAGTAGGTATGTCCAGGGAGGTAGGTTGGGAAGGTAAACAGACAAGACAGACAAGACGCATACAGGGGTGGTGTATGACACATGGGGTGGGTGAACACAATTGACGGGGTCGGATGTTTGGAAATTGCAAGCCCATGAGCCCACAGATGGTAACAGTGGAACTGAGATCCCCACCCATGGGCAGTCACCACTGAACCTTCACAGCCCCGAGGGTGGCTGTGCTGGGGGCTGCGTAGGATGGGCAGGCTCACCCGTGAAACGTGCCACTCTCGCCTTGAGCTGGCGTAGGGGATCAGCGACTGAACGCTGGATCTCCATATGCACCACAGCCTGGACCCTTTGAAGGGTGACAGGTGGCCCTTCTCTGCCCATGCTTGCATGGGGGGATGAGCCCCATCCCCTGCAGCGCTTCCACCCAAAGGTGGCACAGGACCAATGGAGGAGGGGAGCCCGGGCTGGGCACTGGACCTGCTGGTGCCAGGTGCACTCGCCAGCTGAGGAGGGACAGGTGGATCCGCTGGGACCAGCCTTCCCATACATTCTGTGATTAGGTGTGTTTAATTACAACATAAGCAAAACAGCATTCCAGATTAGTTGTAACAGCATGCAGTAATATTCCCATTAACCCAACACACCAAGGTTCCAACAGTTGAACAGCAAGCATAACACATGCATATACTGAACCACAGTGGATATTCCAACAGCATGCAGGGATGTTTGGTAGCAACAGGCCACCATGATTGTGGTGTTTAAACAGGGCACATGCATCAATGTGAATGCAAATATTTATAGAACAATAGGACATATGTCCCAGCTGATGCTATTGCTTACCCCGTCTCAATACTAACCAATCGAACCATAGTAGAAGCTAAAATTCCCACCATCTGGAAAATATCCTATGTAATCCCACTTCACAAAGGAGGCAGCTCTACTGAATTCTCCAATTATAGGCCAATAGCTATACTCTCTCCACTTGCAAAGATTATGGAAAAATGTATTCATAGACAACTCATGCACCACCTAATCCAAAATCGCCTTATGGCAGACACTCAGCATGGCTTCCGTCCTCATCACAGCACTGCTTCAGCCATCCCAGCCTTTACTAACACCATAAACCATAATCGCAACAATAATTATATATCCTCAGCCCTCTTTTTGGATCTTTCCAAGGCATTCGATATGGTTGATCACCAACTTTTAATCCACACCCTGCAAACATTCTGTCTAGATACTGGAGCCCTCCAATGGTTTCAATCTTACCTGAATGGTCGACAGCAGGCTACCCTCTGGCAGAACAAACTCTCTAACCTTCTACCTAACACCCTTGGAGTACCACAAGGCTCTATACTAGGGCCCTTGCTGTTCTCCATCTTCATTAATGACCTTTATACTGTCATCCCAAAAGTCAGCTGTATCCAATATGCTGATGACTCTACTCTGATTTGCTCAGCCACATCTCCAGTAGAGTTATGGTCAGCTACCCAGACCACCTTTAATACAATAGAAAACTGGCTTTCTGAACATCGTCTGATCCTAAATCCCAAAAAAACTAAAATGCTGTTATTTTCACCAACACGTAGGTCTACCGCTTTCACCTTTACCATAAAATCAAATGATGGCACAATAATCTCCCCTGACCCATCTACAAAGCTATTAGATGTCATCATAGACAATAATCTAAAATTTTACCTACATATTTCCCATCCACTCATCAAGATTTCTCTTGAAGAGGGCCAGTGAGGTGCTTTGTTTGACATGTATGGGAAGACTATTCCATACCATGTGCAGTCTCTGGATTATGAACCTGTCCCTCCAGCATGTTCTGTTGATTGTGGTAATGAGGTTGAGGCCTCTGGAGCATCTGGTGTGGTGGGACTGTAATTTCTTTAGATGTAACATTTCTAACAGAGCTGGGTCAGACATGGCTTTGTAAGTCAAGCAGAGATCGCATCTAAGTAGACGATATGAGACAGAGAATAGCTGGAGATTTTTGAGTCTGTCCATATAGGACAAGTGTTTAAGGCCTAGGATCCTCTTTGTGAGGTACTTTTCTGGCCCCTCCTGTTGTTGCAGGTGTCTAGTGAGGTACATGCCAAATGGGGCATTGTACTCAATGATTGGCCTACTGCGGTGGTGATGCTGCGGTAGCATTGTCGCCTCACAGTAAGACGTTGTCCTGTTCGATTCTCAGCTAAAGCGTCTTCTGTGTGGAGACATGCATGAATGGGAGTACTTTCGTTGAAGGCTATGCATCAGGGCTGGCAACTCTGTATGTAAAAATCTACTGCCAATCATTAGTGGACCGAGTTCCGCTGTGGTGACCCCTAACCGGGAAAAGCTGAAAGATACATACAACAACTCAATGACTGGCCTAATGAGGGAAGAGCAGAGGGTGACAATGACCTATTTCTTCCTGGATGCAAAACCCTTAGTAATAAGATGTGCCACATAGAAGGACTTTCTGACCACAGTGGCAGTGTGGTGGTTCATAGGTGTGTACTAGGCTAATGTCTCTGCGGCCTTTACAAGCCTAGCCATAGGATTTTCCTGGCATAGTGCCACCCGACCTTAGTTCCCAGTGCCTCTGTTGAGTAGAGCCACTAGAGTTATCCCCGGGGTAAATTTTCTGTTTCCCATCTACTCATCAAGACTTCTCTTGAAGAGGGTCAACGAGGTATAGGTGATAGACAGGTTGCTGTCAACCTGTGTTCCCAGATCTCTTATAATGCCTTGTGTGTTCAGGGGACTAACTTCGATGTGGTAGTTCATGGGAACTGTTTTTTTCCCAAAGAGGATGACGACACATTTTTTGACATTGAGCTTAAGGCCATGGTTCTGACACCAGTCGTTGGTCTCAGTGAGGCCTTTCTGTAGGATATCAACATCACTTGGGGAGTTAATAATGGCTCCCAACTTGCAATTGTCTGCAAACTTTGTCAGCCAGAGTCCCTTCGTGCTGGCCTGGACTTCTGAGAAGTAGATACCAAACAGGAGAGGACCCATGACCGATCCATGTGGGACTCCACTTGTGACTGGTCGGCAGTCTGACTTGGAGTCAGCTACTTTCACACTGTGAGTTCTGTCTGTGAGAAAAAAAATAATCAGCCATGCTCAGTCTAGAACCTGGGATGCTATACACCATAGTCACAGCAATTTATCACTAGGCCGTCTTAGCTGTCATTATTGTTGAATATTTGAGTATTGCCTGCTGAAATTAGTTTGCAATGATTGATGATTTCCACACATACTTATCTGATATGTTTTCAAGAAGATATTTGCCACTGTACATTTTCAGTGCAGTCAGCTGATTTGACAGTGTTTGCTGAAGTGATATTCCATGTTGTGCCTATGCTGACTGTCTTTAGTGAATATTTTGTATCTTGACTCTGCAGTGGAAACATTTCACTATCCTTCCTTGTGGACATTCTCAAAACACATACAGACTAAAACAGGTGTGTAAAAAAACACACAGCCAGCCAGTACTTCACCAGTAACTTGCTTTTCTTTATTTGAACGATCTGGTACCTCAGCAGTTCGCCTTCAAGGATCACAGTTAATTCAATGCACTCATAACATTTATATACACTTCTCTTTTAAACAATTAACAAATTAATCCCCTAATTAATCAATTTAACAATGAAGGATTATTTAAAGTGACCTTAAACCAGCCATAAATTTCTGTGACATGAATATAAATATATAAATGCATGAATGAATAAATAAATAAATAAATGGATAAATACATAAATAAATAAATAAATAAATAAATAAATAAATAAATAAATAAATAAATAAGTGAGCGTGTACTAAACATCAATAATTTATTAAATGCCTAATTCTTGATTCATGCCATTAGGCTTTAAGGTATGGAACTTGAAAATCATTCTAGTCTCAAGTTCCAATAATTTTCCTACAACATCATCTCCCCTCTGAAGGAAGGGTTTTCCCAAAACACTAAATGTTAAACTATTAGAAGACCCACCATGTTTTTCTAGAAAATGCTTAGCAACAGGGCTAAACAGATTTTGGTTCCTTATGTCTTTTAAGTGCTCTAAAATCCGTATCCTAACCATCCTTTTGGTTTGTCCTATATACCACATATTTTTGCATGAACATCCCAAGATATAAACCACCCCTGTTGACTTACAATTAAAGTGATGTTTGGGAGTATAATTTACATCATTAATGATACTCAGGTTCACAACCTTATCACAAATATTACAAGAACCACAACGATATGTACCCAACTTTGAAGTCATGATATTCTCTTTCCTTTCAGTTAGATTATTATTTAACAATTCTTTGAGATTATTTTTTGAATTATTTTTTGAATTGTGAGGTGTTTTTGTCATTAAAACAGGTGTGTATTCCACTTCCCTAATAGATTTATTGGCATTCCTGCTCTATTTCACCATCAGCATTATACCAGCATTATACCAGAACTAGTTTTTTAATTCAGACCATAAAAACTAAATATGTTCTTTCTTGTTTTCCTTTCTTTATTGGCTGTTTTATAAAACTGTGTTATTTATTAATGGATGATCATTTTCTTATCTTCATATAAATGAATCTAATATTATGTTCCATCAATGACAACCTGGTATATCTGGATACTGGATGAATTTTATAAAATATAAGTTGATAATGCTATGGATCCTGACAATTTTCCAACTGCTGAATCACAAAAGTTAACATTTATTTAGCTAGTTACGCACCTTACTTGGTTATCATATCATTTAGATTTTATTTAATTTAGTACAGGAAAGACATTGTGATGATGTTACTACTCAGAAAGGGTCAGGGTGTCACTTCAACAGTAACAATCATCTAGGGCTGAGGTTCACACCAGCAGGTGGCTAGCCCTGCCTTGGTTGTTCTTCCATACCACACAATCACATGCACACTCACACCTATGACCAATTTAGAGTGCCCAATTCACCTACTGCACGTCTTTGCAATGTGGGAAGAAACCAGGGCACCTGGAGAAAATTTATGCAAACACAGGAAGGATATGCAGACTCTGTACAGAAGGCACTCCAACTGAGATGAATGACTTAATTAAATAAATTTCAGTATGGTTTTACAAAACATGTCTCTTTAAACCAGTTTAATATTTTTAATGGTCTTACTCATATAAAATGTAACATCTCTTACTTGTATGTAATAAGAAGTTAAAGAATATCCATAAATCTATCACTGAAGCAAGCTATAATATTAAATAGGTAAATGTCATTACATAGAAGCAGAAATACCAATTCACTACAGCATACTTACCAATGCAACCAGAAGAGGTAACATCTGTGAAGTTCTGTACTGCCGACCGAGACCTGTATCCTGAGATACAAGTACAGTAGTAACTTCCAATTGTATTGCTGCAGACCGAGTAGTTACCACAGATTGCTTTATCTTCATTGCACTCATCTATATCTGCATTTCAGAGAGCAGAATACCACCTTATTATATAGCATAATGAAACAAAACTATATATTTCCATAATATGAAAACTGCACACATATATTATATCCCTGCATGCAAGCAAGGAAGCTAATTTTAGTATTGGTAAGTAAATCCATTAACTTCTCCATAATAAAGTGTTAAAAGGAAATTCATGCCTACTTCAAAGACATACAATGTGCATCTACAACTTCATTTTTCAAATTTTGTTCTTTATTAAGGCTTATTAGTAATAGGTAAGGAACAACATATTCCATAAATTAAAAATGATCCTTCAACACTTTGGGGTTCTTTTAATGATTTGAAACTGCAGTAACTCACCACAAGAAGTTCATACTTAACTACCGACCTAAATTACTAACTGAAACTCATCTGTCTACCTTTCTGTATGTAATGCTATATGGCTTTGTATGCTAACTGCGTTTTATCATGTGCTGTTACTTTGAGAATGGATCCTCAAAATTCTCATTAAAGTCTCTAAGATTTGATTTTATTTCACTGCACTTATATTAAGCTTATTTTTATTATGATAAGTAGAATGTTATTTGTTTTAAATACACACTGAATTTCTTGGCCTTTGTCTTTTTCTGAAAAAATCTCAAACCTGCATAAACTAAAACACTGCTGGTGATTCCCTGCTTGTTTTTTCCACCCACCCTTCGCTTTGTTGATCTGCTTTTTAAAACAGATGATTTTAAGCTGCTCACCCCTACTGTAAAATGAGCTTAATAAGCACCTACCTTTCTACACTGCTGTTGATATCTTGAATTATTTATTTGCCTTTCCTTGTGCTTATATTGAAAAAGTGCATTTTGCTCTCATTGTCTGTTCTACTGATTTACTTGTTTTGTATTCATTATCTAGCTAGCTGTTGGATAAAGTAGTCTATTTTCACATTCTAGCAAGCACTTGTTTTTACATCAGGAGGTCAGTGGAGTTTCTGTCTAGTGCACTGGGAGGTAGCCTGGTTTGTTAAGGCTGGAAAAAACACTCAAGATTTCTGCACATAGTTTTATTGGCTGGAGGGCTTATTAATCATCTTATCTTGGTTTTAGTGACTTTATAAATTTTGCAAAATTGAGTGGCTTATTTATATAAAGCAAAGACTTTTATTGAACAATCACACTTTTATAAGCTGTTTAAAGTAAATTGCTATAGCCGTATCTTTAAGTTTGTTTGTGGTAGCATTTTGTATCTTTTAAGTTTGCTTGTGGCAGCATTTCACTCTGGACACTCCTTTACTGTGTTTTTACATTAGGAGGACTGGGATTATTCATCTAGTGCAGTGGATGTTTGCCTGGTCTATCTGAGCCGGGAAGCACACAAAAAGGTTTTGAGTATCTTTTTGCACTTCTCCTCTATACTGTGACTGTACTTTATCAGTTTTAAAAAAATGTATTGTCAGCTGCTTTAAGTACTTAATTGCATTGTATTACATTGTATCTGTTGTAGGTAGTTTGTGTGGTCTTGCTACACTTGCTACACTTGGGCTGCAAACCAGCCATTCTACATTGAGGGTGTTTTTCTGCACCCTTGTGGCAGACGATCTAACCTGTATGAGTTGGGATTGCTGATGGATGGCTTATTGTGTGCTTAACTACTTGGTAGTTAACTTAAAAACTTATGTCTCTTTGCTTGTATTTAAGCTTTACATTTGCATGGTGCTGCTGTTTGCTCAGCGGCAGTTATCAGTGCCCTTGTATAGATACAAAAACTTAAAAGCTCAGTTTTTCCCAAAGCAGCTGTCAGTGAAACACTTCCAAGCTCTTCTGCTACTCTAGGACAACTCATTTCCACACTGAGGAGCATTGCCTTATTGATCAACCTTAGCCTACACAAAGTATAGGTCCCTCTTGTAGTCTTGATGCTACTAGCACAGTCCTGTCAAATTAACCCATTTCCTTCCCTGATAAACATACAGTAACAACCTGCTATCATAGATGGGCAGTTTCTCATCATCTCTATGGCCAGCCTGATAAACATGGGCATCCTGAGGAAAGGTAACAATGGCCTCATGTGTACTGACAACCCACTTACTGCTGAAACAAAGAAATACTTTATGTGAGAGGTGTAGTTACACTATGAAATTGGAGGCAAGACATTCACATAAGGACAAACTGAATGCCAAACAGATTGTCAGCACACATACACTTCCCACACTAAATAAGGACACGACACATAAACCCACACGTGGAGGCACTAGTAACTTAGCAAAAGATCAGAGGCCTCTCAAACAGAAACCGCTTACACACAAAACAATGCAAAAAAACCACAACACATAATAACACACACACACCAGTATCTCAACAAATAAGCCCATAAGGCATAACACCACAAAGCCTAATGTATTGGTCAATCATACCTCTCAACTACATAGATTATTGCAGAATGCCCAGATTTTTGCCTCATGGTTTTAATATGTTCCTCATAATTTTATTTTTGACAAATAGCTGGAATGATCTAAGAAGTAAAGTCTCTAAATAATGACATGCATTTGAATTTCAGACTTCATATCTTCCAGAAAATGCATGTCAGCACAAAAATTTGGTTATTCTAGAAACTTTCTAAATTTATAACAGCAATATTTAAAATGTGTTCCTATTTTTGAGCCTTTGTTCCCCCATTATGTCAGGCTTTGTCCAGATTGTTTGTTCTAAGAGGCTGAGAGGTATTTTGGTCATAGTTGAAGCCATTGTGAGAAAAGCAGATGCTCCCCTTACCAGGCTGGTTAAAGAGCTGGTTATAGTTAGCTGCCTGTTAGATACCAGGAACCATCAAGTCACTCAAGCACTCAAGTTACTCAATCACAAGTACCAGTATGACTCCATCATAGTCTATGTGGGGGTGAATGACTTGAGATGTACCTGAATGGATTATATGAAGAGAGACATGACTGAGCTCTCAGATTATGTGTCACAGGCAGGTATAAGAGCAGCATTCTATCTTCAACAAGGATGATGCCACAATGCAAACAAAAAATGGTTGACTTTAGCAATTGGCTTAGCTACTGGTGTCAGCCCAGGGGGATCTAATATCTGGCAGCCTGGGAAGACATGGTCGACAGGCCACACATCTTTGCCAGAGATGGTCTGCATCTCTTTCCCCTAGGATTTCAGAAACTGGCAAAAGCATCAGGCAACCCTATTACGCCTTTATTAGGCAGTGTCAAAATAACCAACCTCCCAACATAACAAAATCCTGTCTAGATAAACTTAAGGTACTGCTACTTAATGCTAGCAGTCTAAACAAGAAACTGCACTCTCGAAGCACTCCTCACTTTGGAAGATGCTGACGTCTGTGCAGTCACTGAGACATGGTTCAAAGGTACAGAAAGCACCCTGGCCGTGCAGGACTGCAATGCCTTCCTACATTCAGGCCACAAACTGAGCATGAAAGAACCAATGGAGGAGGTATATTCATCTTCATTAAGGATAAGTACACCTTCAAGACTGGTCAAACAGTATGACTCTCTTGAGCTACTCCATGTCTAATTAACTATAGGCAAAGCTCTCTACCACATCATAGCTAGCTACAGGTCCCCCACCATGAAACAGGAAAAGCATGTCACATACCTGGACTTACTGGAGTCACTTGCCATACAGCCACACTCCTTAGTCATGGGTGATTTTAATTATCCTACCATTGACTGGGAAACACACACTGCTATAAACACGCTGGCTAAGAGATTCTTGGACTTTGTCAATGCAAATGCTCTGGAACAGCTAGTCATCACACCCACAAGAGGCTCAAAATGTTTTGGACATAGTCCTCCCTAGTATGATCGGACCATAAATCAGTGTCGTTCGACATAATTATAGGTCCAGATACCCCATCATACTAAAAAATGCTTAAGAATTTTTCTAAGACAAATTACCTCCTACTAAGTGATGGCAAAGAAAGTTTCAAAGCCCCCATGAATGCAGATAACATAGGCCCTATGGAGAGGTGTACAGAAATGCTTGTATAACCACTTAAGCAGTTGTATAGAATCTGCTATATCTGACAGGATTAAAAACTGGTAGTGCCAAAAAAACAAGCCACCCTGGTGGACTCCCTAGTATAAACAGGCTATACAACAAGAGAAAGAAACTAATGTCCAAGAACAAGGGGGAACTGGTTCAGCAGAGGAAGAAAGCCTTCCTCTTTCTTAAACAAACAAATTAGAGATCTTCTCAAGTCCTCCAAAGCTAATTATGAAGCAAAAATAGCCTCCCTAGCTAAGGTTAATCACAAGGTATTATTTAACTACATCTGAAATCTAAAAGGGAATACCCACAGGATCCAGGGCTATTAGCCTAGTACACACCTATGAACCTATTATTGGTGTAGCCTATTTTGGTTGAAAAGGTAATTTAATAAAGATACATAGAAGGACTTTCTGACCACAGTGGCAATGTTGTGCTCAAAAGAGAGGTTGCTGTCAACCTGTGTTCCCAGATCTCTTATGAAGCCTCCTGTGTTCAGTGGACTACCATTGATGTGATAATTCATGGGAACCAGCTTTTCCCAAAGGGGATGATGACACATCTTTTGGCATTCAGCTTATGGCCATGGTCCTGACACCAGTCATTGGTCTCAGTGAGGCCTTTCTGTAGGATGTCAACATCACTTGGGGAGTTAATTATGGCTCCCAACTTGCAATCGTCTGTGAACTCTGTCAGCCAGAATCCATTCATGTTGGCCTGGACTTCAGAGAAGTAGATACCAAACAGGAGAGGACTCAGGACTGAACCCTGTGGGACTCCACTCGTGACTGGTCGGCAGTCTAACTTGAAGTCAGCTAATTTCACACTGTGGGTTCTATCTGTGAGCCAGTTTGCAATCCACCTAGTGGTATAGGGGTTGATGCCTATCTTAATGAGTTTTTCTATGATTCCTGAGTGGGGAATGGTATCAAAGGCCTTGGCCAGATCAAGGTAGGCTATATGAACCACCTTGCCTTCATCCACAGCTCTGGTGACTGACTCAAAGAAGTCAACCAGGTTGAGCAAGCATGATCTACCCTTCACAAAACCAAACTGTGTGGGATCCAGAGTTTGGAGATTCCCTATATCCTTGTTTATTAGGTCTATGATGATGCATTCCATAGCTTTGCATATCAAACTTGTCAGGCTAATGGGGCGATAGTTCCCAGGGTCTGTAGTCGCTCCTCCTTCATGGAGAGGGATGACTGTAGCAGTGCGCCATTCGGTAGGGACAAAGCCTGAGGTGATGCTGTGATTGAACAGGGCACACAGGTGAGGTGCCAGTTCACACTATAGTTCATGTAGAACACAGCCAGGGATATTGTCGGGTCCCATAGAAGCTGTATTCATGGCCTTGGACAGTGCTGTTTTAACCTGTACATCAGTAATACTGGATGCCTGGCAATCTACTGGTATTGTGATTGGTCCTTTGGGGGGGAGGGGTAAAGTTGGCACTGAATCTGTCTGCAAGTATATTGGCAATATCGGTTGGCTTGCTATAGGAGGTGCCATTCTGCAACAGCTCCAAGCAAATCTGGGTATTACCGTTGATATTCTTTACATGACTATAGAAGGCCTTGTGGGTGTCTTTACTATCTGCTGCAATTCTGTTTTCATAGCTAGCTTTAGTGGATTTGATGAGGGATCTCAACTTTTTGTTGAGGCTGATAAGGCAGTTTTTCCAGTCTTGGGACTTCACCTTATTTCGCATCAGTTTCCTCCTTCTGTTGTAGAGTTTGTTTATGGCAGGGGACCACCAGATTGGCTTCCTTTTTTTGGAGGAGTGTCTTGGTTCTATTGGGTATGGCAAGGTCCATGCATTTGTGTATGTGTTCATACAGGGCATTAGTGTATGATTTGGTGGTCATGCAGCTGTTCTTTAATTGCATGGGTTTCATGAAGTTAGCCACCTCTGTTTTTAGGAGCCCAAAGTTTGCTTTGGAGAAGTTTGTCATGGTGGTTACCTTTGCGGGGGGGGGATTTCCAAGGTGATTAGTTTGTGGTCAGATCTAACCAGGGAGGAGGTGACTATTGGTATAGAGCAACAGTCGCCCATGTTAGTAATGACCAGGTCAAGGATGTTGCAATCTCTAGTGGGGGTAAGAACGAGCTGGTCCAGGGCACTGGAATTAATGAATTCCAGGAAACGTTGGGCAAGTGTATTTGTACATGAGTAGTTTTCCCAGTATGAGAGTGTTAGGTTAATATTCTCCAGAGTGCTTAGGAATGTGAAGTGTAAATCTTGTGTCATGGTTGGGGGCCTATAGCAGGCTACAACCTGAATCGCTGTCTTACCCAATGTTAGCTGCACCTGAAATATCTTTGATGCGTTATGTTGAGCTACCAGTCTGGAAGTGTGCGCATCTTTTATGAATATGGACACTCCCCCGCCTTTGGAGCTTCGGTCCAAGTTCTGGGGCTGAAAGATGTGAAATGAGTTATAGCCTGGTAGTGCAGGGGTGCTTTCTGCTGCCTTGAACCAAGTCTCTGTTACAGCACAAATGTCGATGTTCTTCATTTTAAGGAGTGCTTTGAGCGAGTGCATTTTGAGATTAAGACTTCTAGCATTGAGCAGCATGGGCCTCAGATTGCATTTGTTTGTAGATGTTACAGTGGTGATTTGGTCTTTGGAACACCACCTAAAAAAGACACTATAGGGGTGGCAAGAGCCTTGGCCAGTATCTGGAAGCCCAGGGCTGACAGATGCAGGCCATCTCTGGCAAAGCATCGAGGTCTATCAATCATGTCATCCCAGGCAGACAGATACTTATTGCAGACTTTGACCACCACTGTGGTCAGCAGGTGGCATAATAGTTTTAATTTACACTGGAACAGACAGTAAGATTGCAAAGTGTCAGTTTTCAGCCATTTATGTATATTTGTATTTCACATAACAGTTTAGCATTCTTACTGAATGGCAACACAATGAAAGCATAACATACAGGAATCAGTTTTTGACAGTGTTATATGCATCTGGTAGCTTGTTGATATTAATAATGAAAAGTACATTTAAATATTCTTCAAGAACACAGATACACACAACATCATTTCCAGCAGTTTTCTTTCCCTGGGTTTATTGATCTTAGGCACAAGTTTTAAGCATGGGATAGAATATTTGCTATTGCTTATGCATGCTTACTTCTATCCCCTCAGTGCACCTCCTGACCCCTATCTATATGGCAGAGAAAGATGAACATCTGACTGAAAATATTTAATTTACATTAGCTTTGGAAAGAGAACTTATGGCTTCCTCTACACACCTCTCTCTAGGACCTCTCTTCATGCTCTCTCCCCTCTATACAGCGGAGAAACATTAGTCTGGAGGATGGATTCTCCTTGTTCTTCTACGCATTTGTCTCTGTCACTTCCATCCTCTCTGTCTCCGTCTATATGGCAGAGAATAACAAATGTCCAACAGGACAGTTTTCATTTAAATTAACTTGATTAGTGAGCGCTACATTTCTCTTCACTTTCATGATCCACTACTGAGCTCTTTCACAGTTTGTGAAACTGGTTCATCTCATAATGTGTCCTCATATTTTGGAAGTTGGAATTCATTACCAACATTTTTATTTGAAACAATATTGTAAACAACTTGTTCCTGTAATAAACTGTCAGTATTTTACTTGTCTATCCATCTTGTTACTATATGTACATGGGTGCAGCCTGCAGGGTAGTTGTCTGTACATAGTTTATTCATCATTTGCTCCTCTCTCCAACATTGTTGATGTTTTTTTCTAATCTCACTTTGCTGCTAGAAATTCTTCTGTCTTACTTTCTAGAATAGTTCACATCCATACCAATACTACATAATTAAAAACTCCATTTGTATAATAATCCCACACCTCGTACCTCTTAACCACTAGACAAAGACAAATACAATGGGGGGGGGGCAAAACCTTAAAAATACAGACAATTTTTGAATACTGCTCTTATAAACTTAGAAAGTCGATAGAAAACAGATTTTGTATTAACATGTTTTTCAAGTGATATGAATTCTGAAACTCGAATGTCTGTTATTATTAAGTGACTTCAGTTCTCAACGATTTGCCAGAAAAACACAAATTTTATCAGGAGCATGGCAAAAATGTTATATAAAAATCTGGACATTATGAGTAAAGCTGCACATTTCAGAGATATGACACACCGTGTTTCACCAGGGTAAGTATTTAAATTTTAAAATTATATTTCTTAAAGATAAAGATTTAATACACACCTTTATAATGCACATATGGCAAATAATGACAAACATTTTAAATTGTTTCTATCAACAGAATGCAAATCAGTTTGGGAGTTTGAGGACAATGTATGTACAATGTGTGAATCCCAAGACCTCAAGGAAATAAGCTATCCTATGCTATAAAACACTAAGATAGTAGGGGTTCTATCCTCTATAGTATTGGGGAACCATATGTCCTCCTCCACAGCTGCAAAGCAATGTTAAGGAATTGGTATAGCATGTACAAAGTTGACACCTGCAACATGCCTAACATATCCCATCTAGGTTTTTGGAAGGTCACTGTATCTAAGATGGATAACACTACACATATTTTATGCCTACTGTAATTACCACTCAGCATATCCTTTTTGATTCTACTTTAGGGTGACATGTAGTTTGACTAACTATTGTTTAGTCATTCTGCCAACATCATCTGAACCACTATCTGCTAGCCTGTAAGGTGACATTATTTCAGATGCTGACAGCACCTTCTGCTACAGCTTGCTTGGCCATTATATTACCAAAGTAACCGCTAATATGTGCCCTTCAGCAATAGCCACTACTAGTCATAGCATACCCATAGCCCTGTACACCAAAATCCCTAGTGGTCAGACAAGGTTTGTGTCATTATACACACCGCCTGTTTTATTCATTACTGAACCATTCTGTCATGTTTTCCAGTGGTTATGCTGGGAATACATGAAGAAAAGTTATCATTTGTAGATGGCAGGTCTCTGGGGGGAGCAGTAGAATATTCTTTCATTAAACAGGGAGGGGGGGATACTTCAAAAGCAAGGTGAAGCTAATTGAATTCAGAAAACAAGATGGTTAGTGTTGCTAGAGTATAACAGACCCCTGAAAGAAAGGGTTAAAATTAATCTCCAGGGACTAAGAAGGGCCCTTCTTAACTGGAAGGTATTTCTGCACATGAGTTGGAGAAATAACTATCATGGGTTTGAGAAGCTGTTCACCTGTACGAAGAAACTGAATAACCCATGTGATCAATTTTACCACATCCATTTGTATCAGGAAACAATGTTGATTTGTCTGTTCATCCGGTTCGAGTAAGTCATTTCTCAAACAAGAGACTTCCAGAATTTTGATATAAACTATATATATATATATATATATATATATATATATATATATATATATATATATATATATACACACACACACACACACACACACACACACACACACACACACACACACACACACACACACACAAAATATTCCAGCAATCAACTAAGCAATCTTCAGGGCTAAATAACCACAGAATACCAGAAAGCAGCGTGCAAAGAGGTTTAATGGCAGACAGGTTCAGCCACTTCTTCCACAAAGCAGGTTTCGCCACATGGCGTCATCAGTGTGTTACCATGAAGGGAAAAAAATCCTTATTTAAATACATAAACTTTAAAGTGACTTTCCAGAAACACTGGACTTATTCTGAACACTTTATGACAAAACTGTATGAAAAACATGAATCATATAGTCTGATTGTGGGTTATGCTGAACAAGAGTGGAATGTCACCTTTTATTTTTATTTATTGCATATATACTTCCTTATAAGTATATAATTAGAAAGTAGGGTCACTGAATGGGTAAACTGTATGCTTTCTAGTAATTTTTGGGCTGGTAGTAATGTTGCTTTAATGATTTAGATATGATTAATGTTTTTCATAAACTTTTGTCATAAAGTGTTCAGAGTAAGTCCAGTGTTTCTGGACGGTCACTTTAAAGTTTATTTATTTAAATACGTTTTTTTCTCTTCATGGTAATGCACTAATGACGCCATGTGGCGTAACATGGTTTGTGGAAGAAGTGGCTGGCCTGTCTACCACTAAACCTCTTTGCACACTGCTTTCTGGTATTCTGTGGTTATTCAGCCCTGAGGATTGCTTATTCGAGTGCTGGAATATTGTGTGGATTTACATTTGAGCAGTTCCGAGCACCGTTTTTCATCGGGCACTGTTCTTTGGTATTGTGGAGTGTATTTTCTATGAATGCTGATGATTTTGATCTCGGCCTTAATATAGTGAGTTGAGAAGCATTGAACAGCTGCATTTGGCTTTATTTACACTTGGACTTACCTCTGGAAATGGAGTGAATTGATTTTTGGACTAGTTTGTTTAGGTGAAACAGACTGTTTTATCTGTGAACCGTTAATAGCAGGAATACAAGCATGGATGCCAGCGGCAAGTCTAATTGCATGGGAAGATCCAAGTGCAAGTATAGCAGATGGTGAAGTGTTTGTAGCTGCACATGGTCAGTTATTTATATTTGAAACATTCTTTAATGGCGAGTGTTTAATTTGGGACTGCTTTCGGTTTTTACCCCAACAAACTGGTTCATTTAAGTAAAGAGCAAAGAAACGAGAACATAGTATGGTCATCAGCCACTGTATTTGGACATTTATGTCATTAATAGTAGCTTTTGGACTGATTTTCTGTTATTTTTTTATTTTGTTTTGTGGATTGGTGTTATTTTACATCTGATTGTTACCAGAAGCGAGATGTTTTTGCTATGGGGCATATTTATTTTTATTTATTTTATTTATTTTTATTTTACATTTGTTAACTGGGCTAGTCCAACTGGATATATTTCCATTTTCAGCAGAGGCCTGGGATGGGAGATCATGGGGATGCATGGAAGGGAGATCTTCCCTACAAAGGCAGGGATGTAACAGGACTGACCTAGAGCAACAGTTTACTGAGGTTATTAATATTACTAAAAAGGTACATTCTAATGTATGGCATTGTAAATTGCTGAAGGCCTATTCAACAGCTAAAATAGCTCCCAGAGGCCTTTGAATTTATGTGGAACCAGGGGTTGGGGCCTATAATGAACAGTTTGTTAACAAATGGCGCCAGGTACAACAGACAGCATCTAACATGTTTATAAGACTTCTTATTGAGTATTATGAACAACAACTTCCCCCAATGTTGTCTAAGTTAAATGAATGTTATGAGCAAACTATTAAACATTCAGCAGATGTAGGATATGCTGATAAATATGCAACATATGTTAAGGAAGTGCATAAATATGACAAGGAGCTGCAAGACAGAAAAACTAAAAATAATCAAAGGGACTTTAATGATTACAAAAGTGATGCAGCATACACTTGGAAGAAAATCAAAAGAAATGTCTGGTTTTCAGAGAGACAAAATAACAATTTTTATAGACCTAAGCGTGAGAGGGCCAGATCTATATTAAGAAAGACTCATGATTATTCCAATATTTCAGAAATGTCATCTGATTGTTCCAACACTGATACAGAGACTGAAGGAGGTGAAACCCAATGAATGGTTTCTCCATCATCTAAGAGATCCCTGGGCCCTTTAGGAGGGGCAGCAGAAAGCACTGTCATTGATGCGATGGAAGACATGTTCCACAAGATATTGGAAACTTAAATGATGGGTTAATGGCACCAACTGATACCCATACTAATGAGGATCAGTTGGTTGTGAATTTAACTGATTATGTGTTTTCAGAATTAAAGTTAAATGTGTTAAATAAAGGATTAGGATTTATACCAGCAACATATGTCTCCCATTTTGATGTTGTACAGGATATGAAAGCTTTCTGTCGAAATCTTAATCTTAAATATTTTTTTGCACAAAGGCCGCAGGGGATACATCAGCCAGATGTTGAATTATTTAAGTTTAAAAAATCCAATTTTCAACCACCATATCATGGGTCAGTAAAGATCTTTGAACATCAGGTGCTACATGATTTGCAATGTGAATCAAAATAATATTTTTAGGAACTTTTCCTATAATATGACTAAAGAAGTACAAATAGCACTTACAAATTTACAGCAGAATGATAGATTGGTTATTACTAAGGCTGATAAAGGTGGAGCCATAGCAGTTTGGGGAAAGAGTGAGTATGAAAGTGAGGTTGATAGACATTTAACTGATGCTATTTCCTGTTGTCATTTTCCTTTGGACCCCACTATGGCTTTTAAACATCAGACTGATACTTTGCTTAAACTGGTAAAAATGGGCGGGGTTATTACAGAAGCTTTGTTACAACAACTTATGGTGGATGACCCTCAGCCCCAATATTTTTACCTCGTAATCAAAATACACAAACTTGTGTCTCCACCTCCAGGATGTCCCATAGTGGCAGGATGGGGTTCATTGATTGAATTATTATCAGTTTACTTGGAATCTAAACTCAAACCTCTTCTCATACACGTTACGGTCAGAATTAAAGATACAAACCAATTTTTGTTATTAATGAGTGATCTGAAGATTCTCAATAATGCTTATATGGACACATTGGATGTCCAAGCATTATATACGAGTGTCCCACATTGGGCAGGGATAAGGGCAGTCAGATACTGGTTGGAGCTGTCCAGATGTTATGATGAGGTTGAAATGGAATTTTTGCTAGTATTATTAAGACTAGTGTTAGAACACAATTCTTTCAAGTATGGTACTGATTAGTTCTTACAAGTAAAGGGTATGGCAATGGATGCAACCTTTGCACCCATTTATGCTGATTTATTCATGCGTTTTTTTGAATATAGGATCATCTATAGTAACAGCAATGGTTCTTCTTTTTCTTTCAGCTGTTCCCATTAGGGGTTGCCACAGCGGATCATCTATTTCCATTTCTTCCCATCCTCTGCATCTTGCTCTGTCACACCAACCACCTACATGTCCTCCCTCACCATATCCATAAACCTTAGCTTACTCCTTCCTCTTTTCCTCTTACCTAGCAGCTCCATCCTTAGCATCCTTTTCCCAATATACCCAGCATCCCGCCTCAGCACATGTCCAAACCAATGTAATCTCACCTCTCTAGCTTTGTCTCCAAACTGTCCAGGGAATAGGAGAGTCCTATAGTCTTAGAGTTTATTTGTGGAAGCAGCTGAGTTTGGAGCTGAGAGTTGGGTGTAGGATTGAGGCCTGCAACCTGGAACTTTCTTCAGGTTTTAAGAAGCCCATATCCTTAAAATGCTGTGGGGACCAGATTCTAAAGTTAAATGGGTTAAAACTTTGGACTCTGATGGGTTTCTAGGTTACATCATTTATTTCCAGGGTCTATATCAATGCATCTCTGAGGTGATAAAACATAAGGCAGGCATGGTGACAGGCAAAGCCTTCTTCTACAACATGAAAGCTCTCATGTTTTATAGGTTCAGAGGTGTGCACTAGGTTAATGGCCCTGGAGCTTTTACAAGCCTAGCCCATAGGATTACCCTGGCACCATGCCATCTGACCTTAGTTTCCAATGCCTCTGTCGAGTAGAGCCACTGGAGTGATACTCCCGGGGTGAATTTTTTATTTCCCATCCACTCATCAAGATTTCTCTTGAAGAGGGCCAGCGAGGTGCTTTGTTTGACATGTATGGGATGACTATTCCATATCATGTGCAGTCTCTGGATTATGAACCTGTCCCTCCAGCATGTTCTGTGATTGTGGTAATGAGGTTGAGGCCTCTGGAGCGTCTGGTGTGGTGGGACTGTAATTTCTTTAGATGTAACATTTCTAACAGAGCTGGGTCAGACATGGCTTTGTAAGTCAAGCAGAGATCGCCTCTAAGTAGACGATATGAGACAGAGAATAGCTGGAGTTATTTGACTCTGCCCATATAGGACAAGTGTTTAAGGCCTAGGATCCTCTTTGTGAGGTACTTTTGTGGCCCCTCCTGCTGTTGCAGGTGTCTAGTGAGGTACATGAAAAATGGGGCACTGTACTCAATGATTGGCCTACTGCAGTGGTGGTGCTGCGGTAGCATTGTCGCCTCGCAGTAAGACGTTGTCTTGTTCGATTCTCAGCTAAAGCGTCTTCTGTGTGGAGACATGCGTAAATGGGCGTACTTTCGTTGAAGGCTATGCATCAGGGCTGGCAACTCTGTACGTAAAAATCTACTGCCAATCATTAGCGGACCGGAGTTCCACTGTGGCGACCCCTAACCGGGAAAAGCCGAAAGATACATACAACAACTCAATGATTGACCTAATGAGGGAAGAGCAGAGGGTGACAATGACCTCTTTCTTCCTGGATGCACAACCTTTAGTAATAAGATGTGCCACATAGGACTTTCTGACCACAGTGGCAGTGTGGTGGTTCATAGGTGTGTACTAGGCTAATGGCCCTGTGGTCTTTACAAGCGTAGCCATAGGATTTTCCTGACATTGTGCCACCCGACCTTAGTTCCCAGTGCCTCTGTCGAGTAGAGCCACTAGAGTTATGCCCGGGGTAAATTTTCTGTTTCCCATCCACTCATCAAGATTTCTCTTGAAGAGGGTCAGCGAGGTATAGGTGATAGACAGGTTGCTGTCAACCTGTGTTCCCAGATCTCTTATAACGCCTTTTTTGTTCAGGGGACTACCTTCGATGTGGTAGTTCATGGGAACTTTTTTTTCCCAAAGAGGTTGACGACACATTTTTTGGCATTGAGCTTAAGGCCATGGTTCTGACACCAGTCGTTGGTCTCAGTAAGGGCTTTCTGTAGGATGTCAACATCACTTGGGGAGTTAATTATGGCTCCCAACTTGCAATCGTCTGTGAACTTTGTCAGCCAGAATCCCTTTGTGTTGGCCTGGACTTCAGAGAAGTAGATACCAAACAGGAGAGGACCCAGGACCGAACCCTGTGGGACTCCACTCATGACTGGTCGGCAGTCTAACTTGAAGTCAGCTAATTTCACACTGTGGGTTCTATCTGTGAGCCAGTTTGCAACCCACCTAGTGATATAGGGGTTGATGCCTAGCTTAATGAGTTTTTCTATGATTCCTGAGTGGGGAATGGTATCAAAGGCCTTGGCCAGATCAAGGTAGGCTATATGAACCACCTTGCCTTCATCCACAGCTCTGGTGACTGACTCAAAGAAGTCAACCAGGTTGAGCAAGCATGATCTACCCTTCATAAAACCTAACTCTGTGGGATCCAGAGTTTGGAGATTCCCCATATCCTTGTTTATTAGATCTATGATGATGCATTCCATAGATTTGCATATCAGACTTGTCAGGCTAATGGGGCGATAGTTCCCAGGGTCTGTAGTCGCTCCTCCTTTGTGGAGAGGGATGACTGTAGCAGTGCACCATTCGGTAGGGACAAAGCCTGAGGTGATGCTGTGATTGAACATGGCACACAGGTGAGGTGCCAGTTCACACTATAGTTCATGTAGAACAGAGCCAGGGATATTGTCGGGCCGATAGAAGCTGTATTCTTGGCCTTGGACAGTGCTGTTTTAACCTGTGCATCAGTAATACTGGATGCCTGGCAATCTACTGGTATTGTGATTGGTCCTTTTGGGGGAGAGAGGGGTAAAGTTGACACTGAATCTGTCTGCAAGTATATTGGCAATATCGGTTGGCTTGCTATAGGAGGTGCCATTCTGCAACAGCTCCAAGCAAATCTGGGTATTACCATTGATATTCTTTACATAACTATAGAAGGCCTTGTGGGTGTCTTTACTATCTACTGCAATTCTGTTTTCATAGCTAGCTTTAGTGGATTTGATGAGGGATCTCAACTTTTTGTTGAGGATGATAAGGCAGTTTTTCCAGTCTTGGGACTTCACCTTATTTCTTATCAGTTTCCTCCTTCTGTTGTAAAGTTTGTTTATGGCAGGGGACTGCCAGATTGGCTTCCTTTTTTTTTGGAGGAGAGTGTCTTGGTTCTACTGGGTATGGCAAGATCCATGCATTTGTGTACGTGTTCATACAGGGCATTAGTGTATGATTTGGTGGTCATGCAGCTGTTCTTTAATTGCATGGTGGCCATGAAGTTAGCCACCTCTGCTTTCAGGAGCCCAAAGTTCGCTTTGGAGACGTTTGTCATGGTGGTTACCTTTGCGGGGGGGTTGGGGATGTGGATTTCCAAGGTGATTAGTTTGTGGTCAGATCTAACCAGGGAGGAGGTGACTATTGGTATAGAGCAACGGTCACCCGTGTTAGTAATGACCGGGTCAAGGATGTTGCTATCTCTAGTGGGGGTAAGAATGAGCTGGTCCAGGGCACTGAAATTAATGAATTCCAGGAAACGTTGGGCAAGTGTCATGGTACATGAGTAGTTTTCCCAGTTAATGGAGGGGTAGTTGAAGTCACCCAGTATGAGAGTGTTAGGTTAATATTCTCCAGAGTGCTTAGGAATGTGGAGTGTGAATCTTGGGTCATGGTTGGGGGCATATAGCAGGCTACGACCTGAATCGCTGTCTTACCCAATGTTAGCTGCACCTGAAATATCTTTGATGCGTTATGTTGAGCTACCAGTCTGGAGGTGTGCACATCCTTTATGAATATGGAAAATCCCCCACCTTTGGAGCTTCGGTCCAAGTTCTGGGGCTGAAAGGTATGAAATGAGTTATAGCCTGGTAGAGCAGGGGTGCTTTCTGCTGCCTTGAACCAGGTCTCTGTTACAGCACAAATGTCGATGTTCTCCATTTTAAGGAGTGCTTTGAGCGAGTGCATTTTGAGATTAAGACTTCTAGCATGGCACAGCATGGGCCTCAGATTGCATTTGTTTGTAGATGTTACAGTGGTGATTTGGTCTTTGGAACACCACCTAAAAAAGACACTATAGGGGTGGCAAGAGCCTTGGCCAGTATCTGGAAGCCCACGGGTGACAGATGCAGGCCATCTCTGGCAAAGCATCGAGGTCTGTCAATCATGTCATCCCAGGCAGACAGATACTTATTGCAGACTTTGACCATCACTGTGGTCAGCAGGTGGCATAATATTTATTTATTTATTTTATTTCCAGTTTGATAACCGGGGATGTCCACTGGGCCCGAAAGCCCGTTTTCAGTGGAGGCCCGGGGAGAAAAGCTCCATGTAACAAACAATGATAATAGTTTTAATTTACATTGGAACAGACAGTAAGATTGCAAAGTGTCAGTTTTCAGCCATTTATGTATATTTGTATTTCACATAACAGTTTAGCATTCTTACTGAATGGCAACACAATGAAAGCATAACATAAGGAATCAGTTTTTGACAGTGTTATATGCATCTGGTAGCTTGTTGATATTAATAATGAAAAGTACATTTAAGTATTCTTCAAGAACACAGATACACACAACATCATTTCCAGCAGTTTTTGTTCCCTGGGTTTATTGATCTTAGGCACAAGTGTTAAGCATGGGATAGAATATTTGCTATTGCTTATGCATGCTTACTTCTATCCCCCAGTGCACCTCCAGAACCCTATCTATATAGCAGAGAAACATGACCATCTGACTGAAAATATTTAATTTACATTAGCTTTGGAAAGAGAACTTATGGCTTCCTCTACACACCTCTCTCTAGGACCTCTCTTCATGCTCTCTCCCCTCTATACAGCGGAGAAACATTAGTCTGGAGGATGGATTCTCCTTGTTCTTCTGCGCATTTGTCTCTGTCACTTCCATCCTCTCTGTCTCCGTCTATATGGCAGAGAATAACAAATGTCCAACAGGACAGTTTTCATTTAAATTAACTTGATTAGTGAGCGCTACATTTCTCTTCACTTTCATGATCCTCTACTGAGCTCTTTCACAGTTTGTGAAACGGGTTCATCTCATAATGTGTCCTCATATTTTGGAAGTTGGAATTCATTACCAACATTTTTATTTGAAACAATATTCTAAACAACTTGTTCCTATAATAAACTGTCAGTATTTTACTTGTCTATCCATCTTGTTACTATATGTACATGGGTGCAGCCTGCAGGGTAGTTGTCTGTACATAGTTTATTCATCATTTGCTCCTCTCTCCAACATTGTTGATGTTTTTTTCTAATCTCACTTTGCTGCTAGAAATTCTTCTGTCTTACTTTCTAGAATAGTTCACATCCATACCAATACTACATAATTAAAAACTCCATTTGTATAATAATCCCACACCTCGTACCTCTTAACCACTAGACAAAGACAAATACAATGGGGGGACAAAACCTTAAAAATACAGACAATTTTTGAATACTGCTCTTATAAACTTAGAAAGTCGATAGAAAACAGATTTTGTATTAACATGTTTTTCAAGTGATATGAATTCTGAAACTCGAATGTCTGTTATTATTAAGTGACTTCAGTTCTCAACGATTTGCCAGAAAAACACAAATTTTATCAGGAGCATGGCAAAAATGTTATATAAAAATCTGGACATTATGAGAAAAGCTGCACATTTCAGAGATATGACACACCGTGTTTCACCAGGGTAAGTATTTAAATTTTAAAATTATAATTCTTAAAGATAAAGATTTAATACACACCTTTATAATGCACATATGGCAAATAATGACAAACATTTTAAATTGTTTCTATCAACAGAATGCAAATTAGTTCGGGAGTTTGAGGACAATGTATGTACAATGTGTGAATCCCAAGACCTCAAGGAAATAAGCTATCCTATGCTATAAAACATTAAGATAGTAGGGGTTCTATCCCCTATAGTATTGGGGAACCATATGTGCTCCTCCACAGCTGCAAAGCAATGTTAAGGAACTGGTGTAGCATGTACAAAGTTGACACCTGCAACATGCCTAACATATCCCATCTACGTTTTTGGAAGGTCACTGTATCTAAGATGGATAACACTACACATATTTTATGTCTACTGTAATGACCACTCAGCATATCCTTTTTGATTCTACTTTAGGGTGACGTAGTTTGACTAGCTATTGTTTAGACATTCTGCCAGCATCATCTGAACCACTATCTGCTAGCCTGTAAGGTGACATTATGTCAGATGCTGACAGCACCTTCTGCTACAGCTTGCTTGGCCATAATATTACCAACATAACCACTAATATGTGCCCTTCAGCAATAGCCACTACTAGTCATAGCATACCCATAGCCCTGTACACCAAAATCCCTAGTGGTCAGACAAGGTTTGTGTGATTATACACCCCACCTGTTTTATTCATTACTGAACCATTGTTGTGTTTTCCAATGGTTATGCTGGGAATACATGAAGAAAAGTTATCATTTGCAGATGGCAGGTCTCTGGGGGGAGCAGTAGAATATTCTTTCATTAAACAGGGAGGGGGGGATACTTCAAAAGCAAGTGAAGCTAAGTGAATTCAGAAAACAAGATGGTTAGTGTTGCTAGAGTATAACAGACTCCTGAAAGAAAGGGTTAAAATTAATCTCCAAGGACTAAGAAGGGCCGTTCTTAACTGGAAGGTATTTCTGCACATGAGTTGGAGAAATAACTATCATGGGTTTGAGAAGCTGTTCACCTGTACGAAGAAACTGAATAACCCATGTGATCTATTTTAGCACATCCATTTGTATCAGGAAACAATGTTGATTTGTCTGTTCATCCGGTTCGAGTAAGTCATTTCTCAAACAAGTGACTTCCAGAATTTTGATATTAAAGTATGTTATATATATATATATATATATATATATATATATATATATATATATATATATATATATATATATATATATATATATATATATATATATATATATATATATCTATATATATATATATATATATATATATATATATATACACACACACACACACACACACACACACACACACACACACACACACACACACACACACACACACACACACACACACACACAATATTCCAGCAATCAACTAAGCAATCTTCAGGGCTAAATAACCACAGAATACCAGAAAGCAGCGTGCAAAGAGGTTTAATGGCAGACAGGTTCAGCCACTTCTTCCACAAAGCAGGTTTCGCCACATGGCGTCATCAGTGTGTTACCATGAAGGGAAAAAAATCCTTATTTAAATACATAAACTTTAAAGTGACTTTCCAGAAACACTGGACTTATTCTGAACACTTTATGACAAAACTGTATGAAAAACATTAATCATATAGTCTGATTGTGGGTTATGCTGAACAAGAGTGGAATGTCACCTTTTATTTTTATTTATTGCATATATACTTCCTTATAAGTATATAATTAGAAAGTAGGGTCACTGAATGGGTAAACTGTATGCTTGCTAGTAATAGTTGGGCTGGTAGTAATGTTGCTTTAATTTTATTTTGTCGTATTCACTGGTTTGAGTGTAACATTTCAGTGAAACTTATCGTGAATAAATATTTTTGGATCACTTACAGCGTGCCCTGGCACTTTCATTGGATTTATTAATGTTGCTTTAATGATTTGGATATGATTAATGTTTTTCATAAAGTTTTGTCATAAAGTGTTCAGAGTAAGTCCAGTGTTTCTGGACGGTCACTTTAAAGTTTATGTATTTAAATAAGTTTTTTTTCTCTTCGTGGTAATGCACTAATGATGCCATGTGGCGTAACATGGTTTGTGGAAGAAGTGGCTGGCCTGTCTGCCATTAAACCTCTTTGCACACTGCTTTCTGGTATTCTTTGGTTATTTAGCCCTGAGGATTGCTTATTCGAGTGCTGTAATATTGTGTGGATTTACATTTGAGCAGTTCTGAGCACCTTTTTTCATCGGGCACTGTTCTTTGGTATTGTGGAGTGTATTTTCTATGAATGTTGATGATTTTGATCTCGGCCTTAATATAGTGAGTTGAGAAGCATTGAACAGCTGCATTTGGCTTTATTTACACTTGGACTTACATCTGGAAATGGAGAGAATTGATTTTTGGACTAGTTTTGTTTAGGTGAAACAGACTGTTTTATCTGTGAACCGTTAATAGCAGGAATACAAGCGTGGATGCCAGCGGCAAGTCTAATTGCATGGGAAGATCCAAGTGCATGTATAGCAGATAGTGAAGTGTTTGTAGCTGCACATGGTCAGTTAATATATACTTGAAGACATTCTTTAATGGTGAGTGTTTAATTTGGGACTGCTTTCGGTTTTTACCCCAACAAACTGGTTCATTTAAGTAAAGAGCAAAGAAACGAGAACATACTATGTTCATCAGCCACTGTATTTGGACATTTATGTCATTAATAGTAGTTTTTGGACTGATTTTCTGTTATTTTTTTATTTTGTTTTGTGGATTGGTGTTATTTTACATCTGATTGTTACCAGAAGCGAGATGTTTTTGCTATGGGGCATATTTATTTTTATTTATTTTATTTATTTTTATTTTACATTTGTTAACCGGGCTAGTCCAACTGGATATATTTCCATTTTCAGCAGAGGCCTGGGATGGGAGATCATGGGGATGCATGGAAGGGAGATCTTCCCTACAAAGGCAGGGATGTAACAGGACTGACCTAGAGCAACAGTTTACTAAGGTTATTAATATTACTAAAAAGGTACGTTCTAATGTATGGCATTGTAAATTGCTGAAGGCCTATTCAACAGATAAAATAGCTCCCAGAGGCCTTTGAATTTATGTGGAACCAGGGGTTGGGGCCTATAATGAACAGTTTGTTAACAAATGGTGCCAGGTACAACAGACGGCATTTAACATGTTTATAAGACTTCTTATTGAGTATTATGAACAACAACTTCCCCCAATGTTGTCTAAGTTAAATGAATGTTATGAGCAAACTATTAAACATTCAGCAGATGTAGGATATGCTGATAAATATGCAACATATGTTAAGGAAGTGCATAAATATGACAAGGAGCTGGAAGATAGAAAAACTAAAAATTATCAAAGGGACTTTAATGATTACAAAAGTGATGCAGCATACACTTGGAAGAAAATCAAAAGAAATGTCTGGTTTTCAGAGGGACAAAATAACAATTTTTATAGACCTAAGCGTGAGAGGGCCAGATTTATATTAAGAAAGACTCCTGATTATTCCAATACTTCGGAAATGTCATCTGATTGTTCCAACACTGATACAGAGACTGAAGGAGGTGAAACCCAATTAATGGTTTCTCCATCACCTAAGAGATCCCTGGGCCCTTTAGGAGGGGCAACAGAAAGCACTGTCATTGATGCAATCATGTTCCACAAGATATTGGAAACTTAAATGATGGGTTAATGGCCCCAACTGATTCCCATACTAATGAGGATCAGTTGGTTGTGAATTTAACTGATTATGAGTTTTCAGAATTAGAGTTAAATGTGCTAAATAAAGGATTAGGATTTATACCAGCAACATATGTCTCCCATTTTGATGTTGTACAGGATTTGAAAGCTTTCTGTTGAAATCTTAACCTTAAATATTTTTTGCACAAAGGCCACAGGGGATACATCAGCCGGATGTTGAATTATTTAAGTTTAAAAAATCCAATTTTCAACCACCATATCATGGGTCAGTTAAGATCTTTGAACAACAGGTGCTACATGATTTGCAATGTGAATCAAAATAATATTTTTAGGAACTTTTCCTATAATATGACTAAAGAAGTACAAATAGCACTTACAAATTTACAGCAGAATGATAGATTGGTTATTACTAAGGCTGATAAAGGTGGAGCCATAGTAGTTTGAGGAAAGAGTGAGTATGAAAGTGAGGTTGATAGACATTTAACTGATGCTATTTCCTATTGTCATCTTCCTTTGGTCCCCACTATGGCTTTTAAACATCAGACTGATACTTTGCTTAAACTGGTAAAAATGGGCAGGGTTATTACTGAAGCTTTGTTACAACACCTTATGGTGGATGACCCTCAGCCCAAATATTTTTATCTCATAATCAAAATACACAGACTAGTATCTCCACCCCCAGGACGTCCCATAGTGGCAGGATGGGGATCATTGATTGAACCATTATCAGTTTACTTGGAATCTAAACTCAAACCTCTTCTCATACACGTTACGGACAGAATTAAAGATACAAACCAATTTTTGTTATTAATGAGTGATCTGAAGATTCTCAATAATGCTTATATGGGCACATTGGATGTCCAAGCATTATACACTAGTATCCCACATTGGGCAGGGATAAGGGCAGTCAGATACTGGTTGGAGTTGTCCAGATGTTATGATGAGGTTGAAATGGAATTTTTGCTAGTATTATTAAGACTAGTGTTAGAACACAATTCTTTCAAGTATGGTACTGATTGGTTCTTACAAGTAAAGGGTACGGCAATGGGTGCAACCTTTGCACCCATTTATGCTGATTTATTCATGCGTTTTTTTGAATATAGGATCATCTGTAATAACAGCAATGGTTTTTCTTTTTCTTTCAGCTGTTCCCATTAGGGGTTGCCATAGCGGATCATCTATTTCCATTTCTTCCCATCCTCTGCATCATGCTCTGTCACACCAACCACCTACATGTCCTCCTTCACCATATCCATAAACCTTAGCTTATTCCTTCCTCTTTTCCTCTTACCTAGCAGCTCCATCCTTAGCATCCTTTTCCCAATATACCCAGCAACCCACCTCAGCACATGTCCAAACCAATGTAATCTCACCTCTCTAGCTTTGTCTCCAAACTGTCCAGGGAATAGTCTTAGAGTTTATTTGTGGAAGCAGCTGAGTTTGGAGCTGAGAGTTGGGTGTAGGATTGAGGCCTGCAACCTGGAACTTTCTTCAGGTTTTAAGAAGCCCATGTCCTTAAAATGCTGTGGGGACCAGATTCTAAAGTTAAATGGGTTAAAACTTTGGACTCTGATGGGTTTCTAAGTTGCATAATTTATTTCCAGGGTCTATATCAATGCATCTCTGAGGTGATAATACATAAGGCAGGCATGGTGACAGGCAAAGCCTTCTTCTAAAACATGAAAGCTCTCATGTCGTATAGGTTCATAGGTGTGTACTAGGTTAATGGCCCTGGACCCTTTACAAGCCTAGCCCATAGGATTACCCTGGCATCATGCCATCTGACCTTAGTTTCCAGTGCCTCTGTCGAGTAGAGCCACTGGAGTGATACCCCCGGGGTGAATTTTTTATTTCCCATCCACTCATCAAGATTTCTCTTGAAGAGGGCCAGTGAGGTGCTTTGTTTGACAAGTATGGGAAGACTATTCCATATCATGTGCAGTCTCTGGATTATGAACCTGTCCCTCCAGCATGTTCTGTTGATTGTGGTAATGAGGTTGAGGCCTCTGGAGCATCTGGTGTGGTGGGACTGTAATTTCTTTAGATGTAACATTTCTAACAGAGCTGGGTCAGACATGGCTTGGTAAGTCAAGCAGAGATTGCCTCTAAGTAGATGATATGAGACAGAGAATAGCTGGAGTTTTTTGAGTCTGTCCATATAAGACAAGTGTTTAAGGCCTAGGATCCTCTTTGTGAGGTACTTTTGTGGCCCCTCCTGTTGTTACAGGTGTCTAGTGAAGTACATGCCAAATGGGGCAATGTACACAATGATTGGCCTTCTGCGGTGGTGGTGCTGCGGTAGCATTGTCGCCTCACAGTAAGACGTTGTCTTGTTCGATTCTCAGCTAAAGCGTCTTCTGTGTGGAGACATGCGAAAAGGGGTGTACTTTCATTGAAGGCTATGCGTCAGGGCTGGCAACTCTGTACGTAAAAATCTACTGCCAATCATTAGCAGACCGGAGTTCCACTGTGGCGACCCTAACCGGGAAAAGCCGAAAGATACATACATCAACTCAATGATTGGCCTAATGAGGGAAGAGCAGAGGGTGACAATGACCTCTTTCTTCCTGGATGCAAAACCCTTAGTAATAAGATGTGCCACATAGGACTTTCTGACCACAGTGGCAGTGTGGTGGTTCATAGGTGTGTACTAGGCTAATGGCCCTGTGGCCTTTACAAGCCTAGCCATAGGATTTTCCTGGCGTAGTGCCACCCGACCTTAGTTCCCAGTGCCTCTGTCGAGTAGAGCCACTAGAGTTATCCCCGGGGTAAATTTTCTGTTTCCCATCCACTCATCAAGATTTCTCTTGAAGAGGGTCAGCGAGGTATAGGTGATAGACAGGTTACTGTCAACCTGTGTTCCCAGATCTCTTATAACACCTTTTGTGTTCAGGGGACTACCTTCGATGTGGTAGTTCATGCGAACTTTTTTTTCCCAAAGAGGATGACGACACATTTTTTGGCATTGAGCTTAAGGCCATGGTTCTGACACCAGTCGTTGGTCTCAGTGAGGCCTTTCTGTAGGATATCAACATCACTTGGGGAGTTATTAATGGCTCCCAAATTGCAATCGTCTGCAAGCTTTGTCAGCCAGAGTCCCTTCGTGTTGGCCTGGACTTCTGAGAAGTAGATACCAAACAGGAGAGGACACAGGACCAATCCCTGTGGGACTCCACTTGTGACTGGTCGGCAGTCTGACTTGGAGTCAGCTACTTTCACACTGTGAGTTCTGTCTGTGAGAAAAAAATAATCAGCCATGCTCAGTCTTGAGCCCGGGATGCTATACACCATAGTCACAGCAATTTATCACTACCATCTTAGCTGTCATTATTGTTGAATATTTGAGTATTGCCTGCTGAAATTAGTTTGCAATGATTGATGATTTCCACACATCCTTATCTGATATGTTTTCAAGAAGATATTTGCCACTGTACATTTTCACTGCAGTCAGCTGATTTGACAGTGTTTGCTGAAGTGATATTCCATGTTGTGCCTATGCTGACTGTCTTTAGTGAATATTTTGTATCTTGACTCTGCAGTGGAAACATTTCACTATCCTTCCTTGTGGACATTCTCAAAACACATACAGACTAAAACAGGTGTGTATTCCACTTCCCTAATAGATTTATTGGCATTCCTGCTGTATTACACCATCAGCATTATCCCAGGACTAGTTTTTTTAATTCAGACCATAAAAAGTAAATATGTCCTTTCTTGTTTTCCTTTTTTTATTGGCTGTTTTATAAAACTGTGTTATTTATTAATGGATGATCATTTTCTTATCATCATATAAATTAATCTAATATTATGTTCCAGCAATGACAACCTGGTATATCTGGATACTGGATGAAGTTTATAAAATATAAGTTGATAATGCTATGGATCCTGACAATTTTCCAACTGCTGAATCACAAAAGTTAACATTTATTTAGCTAGTTACGCACCTTACTTGGTTATCATATCATTTAGATTTTATTTAATTTAGTACAGGAAATACACTGTGATGATGTTACTACTCAGAAAGGGTCAGGGTGTCACTTCAACAGTAACAATCATCTAGGGCTGAGGTTCACACCACCAGGTGGCTAGCCCTGCCTTGGTTGTTCTTCCATACCACACAATCACATGCACACTCACACCTATTACCAATTTAGAGTGCCCAATTCGCCTACTGCATGTCTTTGCAATGTGGGAAGAAACCAGGGCACCTGGAGAAAATTCATGCGAACACAGAAAGGATATGCAGACTCTGTACAGAAGGCACCCCAACTGAGATGAATGACTTAATTAAATAAATTTCAGTATGGATTTACAAAACATGTCTCTTTAAACCAGTTTAATATTTTTAATGGTCTTACTCATATAAAATGTAACATCTCTTACTTGTATGTAATAAGAAGTTAAAGAATATCCATAAATCTATCACTGAAGCAAGCTATAATATTAAATAGGTAAATGTCATTACATAGAAGCAGAAATACCAATTCACTACAGCATACTTACCAATGCAACCAGAAGAGGTAACATCTGTGAAGTTCTGTACTGCCGACCGAGACCTGTATCCTGAGATACAAGTACAGTAGTAACTTCCAATTGTATTGCTGCAGACCGAGTAGTTACCACAGATTGCTTTATCTTCATTGCACTCATCTATATCTGCATTTCAGAGAGCAGAATACCACCTTATTATATAGCATAATGAAACAAAACTATATATTTCCATAATATGAAAACTCCACACATATATTATATTCCTGCATGCAAGCAAAGAAGCTAATTATAGTATTGGTAAGTAAATCCATTAACTTTTCCATAATAAAGTGTTAAAAGGAAATGCATGCCTACTTCAAAGACATACAATGTGCATCTACAACTTTTTTTCAAATTTTGTTCTTTATTAAGGCTTATTAGTAATAGGTAAGGAACAACATATTCCATAAATTAAAAATGATCCTTCAACACTTTGGGGTTCTTTTAATGATTTGAAACTGCAGTAACTCACCACAAGAAGTTCATATTTAACTACCGACCTAAATTACTAACTGAAACTCATCTGTCTACCTTTCTGTATGTAATGCTATATGACTTTGCATGCTAACTGCGTTTTATCATGTGCTGTTACTTTGAGAATGATCCTCAAAATTCTCATTAAAGTCTCTAAGATTTGATTTTATTTCACTGCACTTATATTAAGCTTATTTTTATTATGATAAGTAGAATGTTATTTGTTTTAAATACACAGTGAATTTCTTGGCCTTTGTCTTTTTCTGAAAAGATCTCAAACATGCATAAACTAAAACACTGCTGGTGATTCCCTGCTTGTTTTTTCCACCCACCCTTCGCTTTGTTAATCTGCTTTTTAAAACAGATGATTTTACGCTGCTCACCCCTACTGTAAATTCAGCTTAATAAGCACCTACCTTTCTACACTGCTGTTGATATCTTGAATTATTTATTTGCCTTTCCTTGTGCTTATATTGAAAAAGTGCATTTTGTTCTCATTGTCTGTTCTACTGATTTACTTGTTCTGTATTCATTATCTAGCTAGCTGTTGGATAAAGTAGTCTATTTTTACATTCTAGCAAACACTTGTTTTTACATCAGGAGATCAGTGGATTTTCTGTCTAGTGCACTGGGAGGTAGCCTGGTTTGTTAAGGCTGGAAAAAACACTGAAGATTTCTGCACATAGTTTATTGGCTGGAGGGCTTATTAATCAGCTTATCTTGTTTATAGTGACTTTATAAATGTTGCACAATTGAGTGGCTTATTTATATAAAGCAAAGACTTTTATTGAACAATCACACTTTTATAAGCTGTTTAAAGTAAATTGCTATAGCCGTATCTTTAAGTTTGTTTGTGGTAGCATTTTGTATCTTTTAAGTTTGTTTGTGGCAGCATTTCACTCTGGACACTCCTTTACTGTGTTTTTACATTAGGAAGACTGGGATTATTCATCTAGTGCAGTGGATGTTTGCCTGGTCTATCTGAGCCGGGAAGCACACAAAAAGGTTTTGAGTATCTTTTTACACTTCTCCTCTATACTGTGACTGTACTTTATCAGTTTCAAAAAATGTATTGTCAGCTGCTTTAAGTACTTAATTGCATTGTAGTACATTGTATCTGTTGTAGGTAGTTTGTGTGGTATTGCTACACTTGGGCTGCAAACCAGCCATTCTACATTGAGGGTGTTTTTCTGCACCCTTGTAGCAGACGATCTAACCTGTATGAGTTGGGATTGCTGATGCATGGCTTATTGTGTGCTTAACTAATTGGTAGTTAACTTAAAAACTTGTGTCTCTTTGCTCGTATTTAAGCTTTACATTTGCATGGTGCTGCTGTTTGCTCAGTGGCAGTTATCAGTGCCCTTGTATAGATACAAAAGCTTAAAAGCTCAGTTTTTCCCTAAGCAGCTGTCAGTGAAACACTTCCAAGCTCTTCTGCTGCTCTAGGAGCAACTCATTTCCACACTGAGGAGCATTGCCTTATTGATCAACCTTAGCCTACACAAAGTATAGGTCCCTCTTGTAGTCTTGATGCTACTAGCACAGTCCTGTCAAATTAACCCATTTCCTTCCCTGATAAACATACAGTAACAGCCTGCTATTATAAATGGGCAGTTTCCCATCATCTCTATGGCCAGCCTGATAAACATAGGCATCCTGAGGAAAGGTAACAATGGCCTCATGTGTACTGACAACCCACTTACTGCTGAAACAAAGAAATACTTTATGTGAGAGGTGTAGTTACACTATGAAATTGGAGGCAAGACATTCACATAAGGACAAATTGAATGCTAAACAGATTCCCACACTAAATAAGGACATGACACATAAACCCACACGTGGAGGCACTAGTAACTTAACAAAAGATCAGAGGTCTCTCAAACAGAAACCACTTACACACAAAACAATGCAAAAAACAACCACAACACATAATAGCACACACACACTAGTATCTCAACAAATAAGCCCATAAGGCATAACACCACAAAGCCTAATGTATTGGTCAGTCATACCTCTCAACTATACAGATTATTGCAGAATGCCCAGATTTTTGCGTCATGGTTTTAATATGTTCCTCATAATTTTTTTTTTTTGACAAATAGCTGGAATGGTCTAAGAAGTAAAGTCTCTAAATAATGACATGCATTTGAATTTCAGACTTCATATCTTCCAGAAAATGTGTGCCAACACAAAAATTTGGTTATTCTAGCAACTTTCTAAATTTATAACAGCAATATTTAAAATTTGTTCCTATTTTTGAGCCTTTGTTCCCCCATTATGTCAGGCTTTGTCCAGATTTTTTGTTCTAAGAGGTTGAGAGGTATGTTGGTCATAGTTGACGCCATTGAGAAAAACGGATGCTCCCCTTACCAGGCTGGTTAAGGAGCTGGTTATGGTTAGCTGCCTGTTAGATGCCAGGAGCAATCAAGTCACTCAATCACAAGTACCAGTATGACTCCATCATAGTCTATGTGAGGGTGAATGACTTGAGATGTACCTCAATGGATTACATGAAGAGAGACATGACTGAGCTCTCAGATTATGTGACACAGGTAGGTATAAGATTAGCCTTAAGCAGCATTTTATCTTCAACAAGGATGATGCCACAATGCAAACAAAAAATGATTGACTTTAGCAATTGGCTTAGCTAGTGGTGTCAGCCCAGGGGGATCTAATATCTGGCAACCTGGGGAGACATGGTCGACAGGCCACACATCTTTCCCAGAGATGGTTTGCATCTCTTTCCCCTAGGCTTTCAGAAACTGGCAAAGACATCAGGCAACCCTATTACACCTTTATTAGGCAGTGTCAAAATAACCAACCTCCCAACATAGCAAAATCCTGTCTAGATAAACTTAAGGTACTGCTGCTTAATGCTAGCAGTCTAAACAAGAAACTGCACTCTCTCGAAGCACTCCTCACTTTGGAAGATGCTGACATCTGTGCAGTCACTAAGACATGGTTCAAAGGTACAGAAAGCACCCTGGCCATGCAGGACTGCAATGCCTTCCTACATTCAGGCCACAAACTGAGCATGAAAGAACCAATGGAGGAGGTATATTCATCTTCATTAAGGATAAGTACACCTTCAAGACTGGTCAAACAGTATGACTCTCTTGAGCTACTCCATTTCTAATTAACTATAGGAAAAGCTCTCTACCAGATCATAGCTAGCTACAGGTCCCCCACCATGAAACAGGAAAAGCATGTCATATACCTGGACTTACTAGAGTCACTTGCCATACAGCCATACACCTTACTCATGGGTGATTTTAATAATCCTACCATTGACTGGGAAACACACACTGCCATAAACATGCTGGCTAAGAGATTCGTGGACTTTGTCAATGCAAATGCTCTGGGACAGCTAGTCATCACACCCACAAGAGGCTCAAAATGTTTTGGACATAGTCCTCCCTAGTACGATCGGACCATAAATCAGTGTCGTTCGACATAATTATAGGTCCAGATACCCCATCATACTAAAAAATGCTTAAGAATTTTTCTAAGACAAATTACCTCCTAAGTGATGGCAAAGAAAGTTTCAAAGCCCCCATGAAAGCAGATAACATAGGCCCTATGGAGAGGTGTACAGAAATGCCTTGTATAACCACTTAAGCAGTTGTATAGAATCTGCTATATCTGACAGGATTAAAACCTGGTCTTGCCAAAAAAACAATCCACCCTGGTGGACTCCCTAGTATAAACAGGCTATACAACAAGAGAAAGAAACTAATGTCCAAGAACAAGGGGGAACTGGTTCAGCAGAGGAAGAAAGCCTTCCTCTTTCTTAAACAAACAAATTAGAGATCTTCTCAAGTCCCTCAAAGCTAATTATGAAGCAAAAATAGCCTCCCTAGCTAAGGTTAATCACAAGGTATTATTTAACTACATCTGAAATCTAAAAGGGAATACCCAGCTATGCACTGAACTGGTTGTGGATGGCACCACCCATACTCAACTGGAGGTAACAACCAACCTGCTAGCTGACAAATTTGGATAACATTTTACTCCATATCCCCTATGCCTATTAAACATGTTTGGTTTCTTCAAGAAAGTCACCAAGACCCTGGATGAGGAGAAAGACTAACATACCACCTATCTTGACCTAGCCAAGGCATTTGACAAAATCCCCCACTCAGGTATTATAGAAAAACTCTCACAGTTGGGAATTAACCCCTACATTACCAGATGGGTAGCCAACTCACTCAATGATACGGTACATACTGGCAAAGTTGTTGACTTCACCTCTAGCAAAAGACCAGTCACAAATGACATACCACAGGGTTCTGTGCTGGGCCCCTTATTGTTCAGAATTTATTTCTCAGAAGTCCAGGCAAACTTGGATACCCTGTGGCTGACCAAATTCACTGATGATTGCAGATTGGGAGCAATCATTGAATTCTTAATGATGTTAATATACTGCATACAGGGTTAATACAAACAAATGATTGGTGTAAATGCCACAGATTAAAGCTAAATGCAAAAAATGTATTATTATTCCCTTTGGGAAAGTTGACATCCCTGATAATTACATTATAGACAGACCCCCCTAAGTGTAGATCCAGTGGTATGTGATCTGTGTACTCAGGTTGACAGCAATATGTACTTTGACCACCACAAATCCTATGTGGCATACATTATAAGTAAAAGCATCACATATAGATCTAAGGATGTTATAATTCCATTATACTCAGCCTTCATCAGACCAACAATTGAGTACAATTCTCCCTTGTGCATATACCTCACCAAACACCTGCAACAACTGGAGCGACCACATAGGTTTCTCACCAAGAAATTACAGGGTACATAAAACAAGTCTTACATAGAAAAACTGAACCCCCTGTCACTGTATTCTGTCTCCTACAAGTTGCTAAGGGGGGGCCTGTGCTTGGCTTATAGGGCAGTCTCTAATCTGGCCCTGATGGAAATGCTACACATTCGTAAATCAACCTATAGAAGGGTCACTCTCTCCAGGGATCTTAACCTAGCCTCTGACATGAATAGGTCATCCTGGACAGACAGTACATCTCCCAGAAACTGCTCTTCTCTGGAACAAGCTTCCAATTCACATGAAACAGAGCCCCTCCCTGAACCTTTTCAAGCGCAACTTAGATTAATGGCTGGGGGACATCAAATTCACTCCTGCGGTGGTGCCCATGTCCATCCTGGACAGAGGAAGTCAGTATTAACTATCATCAAGCCTTACCTCTGTGACTTCACTCACCTAACCCCTGACAATTGAGGGAACTCGAGATAAATATGGCTAGGCTTGTAAGGGCTCTAGGGCCATTAGCCTAGTAACCTCCTATGAGTCTATAAACCTATGAACAAGTAACCATTTTAGAATATGAGGCACTGACAATAGTTTTATTTATACGTATATTTGTTTGGTACATTTTGTTATTTACTGGCAGCCATAAAAGTACATACAAGGGAGTACCCAAGTGAGATTAGAGCTTTTACTATAAAACATAAAAACATAAAAGTCTAAAAATGTCAATGCACATGGCTGCAAATGTGCAATTAATAAAGAGATAAGCAGTTTATGTCAGATTTCCATATAATAGTTTCGGTTCAAGAACACAATGCATAGTAGTAGTTATGATATTCCATTTACACACTGTATTACCAGAGGATGCTATAGATGTATGTGATTGTCCTCAGATTTGCATTTTGAAAATGTTAATTACAAGTTAATTATGGTGCACTTGAAAGATTGTAGACCATTTGGAATGGGATGATGTGCATATATTATTTTGTGTAATTTACATTCAGTGCATATTTAATTCATTGTTTATGGAGAAATTTAATTCCATGTAAATTGTTGATTTAAAATGCCCCAACACAAATTTTTGTATTATTAATTACAGGAAAACTTTTTTTCTTACTGATGTATACTTCTTGATGCAGTGAATACAATATATGTAGCTGGCTTTCTAATCTAAAGCAGTACATTTTAATATTCATGTTGTTAACAGCATAGTTACAAAGCATTCCTTTTTCTTACACACCATTACATAAATGCAAAAAAAGTGCTTTCTTACTTTCGGTTTAATAGCAGTGTCTAATTTTGATGGTTCATTATGCAAGATGATTTCATTGTGAGCAAATAGCTAAATGTGACATTATGTCTCATCCACGATAGCAGTAATGAGGATTAATCAGAAACTTGGCAGAGTTTACAAAGTCAGTGCATTCATTACACTGAGTACAAGGAAAGCTCCTGCCATCTCATATCTACTACCCTCATTCCTTTACTCTGTTTATACTCTCACTTGGCTATAATCTATAGGTTCATAGGTTCGGGTCTATATTATTCCAGTGAAAGTGCACATGTGCAACTACATAAAAGTCGACACAATGCACGAAAGCTGGTAATCACAAACGGCCATGAAATTTTTTCCCTAAAAATTCATGCGGCCGTTCGCGAAACAAAAAACTAAATTAAAATCATAAATAGGTGGGGGGCTTTACCCCCACACCCCCAATGTGGGGGGTTGTGCCCCCACACCCCCCTAACTAAATATACCAACTCTGAGATTGCACTATAGCAACAGAAAGGGCAACTCCTTGCCCTGTGACAAATACATCAAAACACTCAAATGCATTTCGATGTATTTGTGTCGCTCTTTTCTCACTCACTCAATGCAACTTTCGCTGGAATAATATAGACCCCATAGGTTCATAGGAGGTTACTAGGCTAGAGGATCTAGAGCCCTTAAATGCCAGCCATGTTAATCTCGAGTTGCCCCATTTCTGTTTATTAAGTGAAAATATTTTGCAGAGCTAATCTATGGTTAACACCAACTACCTATGTCCATGAGGGACATGGGTGCCACCCCCAGGGTAAATGTGCAGTCTCACATGCATTTGTCCAGGTTGTGCTTGAATATGGTCAGTAAGGATCTCTGCTTCACATGATTTGGAAGTTTGTTCCAGAGGAGCATCAGTCTCTGGGAGACATATTTGTCTCTCTGACATATTCTGTTAAGGTCACAGGCTACGTTAAGATCCCTAGAGTGAGTAACTCTTCTGCTGTTAAATTTGTGGATATGAAGCATATCCATCAGGGCAGGGCTGAAGACTGCCCTGTAGGCCAGGCACAAGTCTCTTATCAACAGTCTATATGATGCAGAGTACAGTGACAGGGCTTTCAGTCTATGTATGTACATCATGGTACATAGACAAACTATCATTGTTATTGGAACAAACCAGGCGTATAATATCATTCCTGGATTCTGAGATGGTAACTCTGGCAGAGCACACCTTGCACAGCCAACATAAGTTAGAGTTTTGTAACCAACTGTCATCCATCTTGACTTTGCTTATAAACTGTTGTAGTTACGAAAATGCCCCGTCGTACTAGATACCCTATCATAGACAAAAGTCATTACCTCAATTCCTCTGCAGACCATACAGCATTCCCACAACAAAGGATACATTTGGAGATTCTCAGTTTCCTACACATTAGAAAAATCTTAAATTAACCTTCCTCCAAAACAAGGCCTGTCCTTGCTAAGCATGTCTTAAAGACTGCAATTAAAACATTTTAAATAGATTAGAAATTCAGTGACAGAAATTCCCTGTTTAGCTAGTAGTATGTGAGCAGCCTAAATCTACATGATCCTGTGAATAGTATATACTTTATTATCTGCCATAATGCAACAATTCCAATTTACAAATTTACTGCATACTGTTCAGAGTTCTAGGGACTTGGAAAACCAACACTACTACGTGTAATTCTACTTAGTCATCAGTGAATGTCATGCTTAAACTTGCACAGTTAATCTATTCCCAGTACTGTATTTGTTTCTATCCACTACAGCTTGAAACCTAGCAAGTCTTAGTGCAAGTTTCCTTTGTAGTCAGTTAATAACTCATCTATCGAAATTGTATCCTCCTCCAAACTTCTTGGTGTCACTATCGACGATCAACTAAAATTTAATACACATATCCAATTGAATATCAAAAAAACTCACATAAAACTAGGTCTATTGTATAGAAACAACCACTTCCTCTCTCCTCACTCTAGACTAACCCTTGCTTCTACCTTCCTCCTTCCTTCCCTCTTATACGGTGCCCCCCTGCTAACTGATCTCTCATCCTCTCTTACATCCAAACTTGAGCTATGCTACACCAAAATCGGCAGATTTGCCACTAATAAATCCTCTTCTCATCACTGCTCCTCCCTTCTCACCCTAAACTGGCTCGAACTTCCTAATCAACTTAACCTCCTCCAACTCACCACAGCCTTCAAGCTACTACTATACCCCTCAAACTGCCCAAATATCCTGCTCCCTTATACCCGATCTTCACAACACAACCTGATCACAGTTCAAAAACCCCAGCGTCCTGCTGGCCAGCTTCTCTTATCCTTTACACTTGCAAAGAAATGGAATGCCCTGCCCTTGTCACTTAGGACCAGTACCAGGCTAAACAACTTCAAAACTCTGCTTCATTCCTACCTCTTTCATAACAGAATTTGCAACTGCACTCCTCTGCCTTTAATACCTAAACTTTCTACTCCATTTGCCCCAGACTAACCTCCTTCTATTCTGCACCTGTTCTCCTTTCTATAATGCACTATGCTTAGTGAACAGCACAGTAAAACAGCATTATCCCAAGTATTGTCTCTCTCTCCAAAACAAAAGTGGAATTGTTGTGTTTCTTCTGTTACAACCACCTGATACTTGTTTCTTAGAGTGACTAAGACTTTACTTGTTTACTGGAATTATCATCGTAATTCAATATTTGAACATGGATTTGCATGTACTTTGAAATTATTTTTGTAATCTATATATATAAATGTATTGATCTGTTTGTTTGTTTGTTTTGGAGCTTTTCTGTGGACTTCCCCGGTAATCAAACTGAAATAAATAAATAAATAAATGTCATGGTGTCTTTTTAGGCAGACTCCTAATGACTTCTAAAGTCCTAAAGACTACTTATGATTATTGCAATATCTACAATAAATCACCTGCTTGCCCAGCAATTTGATTCTTAATGATTGCTTCAGCACTCAGTAATTACAAGTGTTACCACCTGTACTGTTAAAATTTATTATTATGTTTCTGTTCTGGACTGGAGATTTTTCTCCCTGGGACTTCACTGTAGACAAATCTTCATAGCTTGAGATTTCTGCCCAACTGATATATACAAATGTATTGTATACATGAACAAACTATAAGAAAACTACAAACAAGTAAGTTTGAAAATTTTATTTGGAGGAAAGAAAGCTTCTCTACATTAAGAAACACAACAGGTTCTGCAAAATATATGCCATATAAGGCAGATTGTTAGCTTTATGGCTTGATTTTACTCACAAAAATCTTCCCCCATTTTTACGTACTAAAGTATGTTTATGTCAACAGATTTATATTTGAAATCCTAAGATCCTTAAAGCAGAGACTGAAATATTACATGTATCTTTATTAAATTGCCTTTTCAACCAAAATAGGCTACACCAATAATAGGTTCATAGGTTCATAGGTGTGTACTAGGCTAATAGCCCTGGATCCTTTGCAAGCCTAGCCCATAGGATTACCCTGGCATTGTGCCACCCGACCTTAGTTCCCAGTGTCTCTGTTGAGTAGAGCCACTGGAGTGATCCCTGGGATGAATTTTCCATTTCTCATCCACTTATCAAGATTTCTCTTGAAGAGGGCCAGTGAGGTACTCCGCTTGACATGTATGAGAAGTCTATTCCATAGCATGGGCAGTCTCTGGATTATGAACTTGTCCCTCCAGCTTGTTCTGTTGATTGTGGTAATGAGGTTGAGGTCTCTGGAGCGTGTAGTGTGGAGGGACTGGGATTTCTTTAGCTGTAGCATTTCTAATAGAGCTGGGTCAGACATGACTTTGTAAGTCAAGCAGAGATCACCTCTAAGTAGGCTATATGAGACAGAGAATAGTTGGAGTTTTTTGAGTCTGTCCATACAGAACAAGTGTTTAAGGCCTAGGATCCTCTTGTGAGGTACTTTTGCGGCCTCTCCAGTTGTTGCAGGTGTCTAGTGAGGTACATGCCAAATGGGGCATTTTACTCAATGATTGACCTAATGAGGGAAGAGTAGAGAGAGACAATGACCTCTTTCTTCCTGGATGCAAAACCCTTAGTAATGAGATGTGCCACATAGAAGGACTTTCTGACCACAGTGGCAATGTTGTGCTCAAAAGAGAGGTTGCTGTCAACCTGTGTTCCCAGATCTCTTATGAAGCCTCCTGTGTTCAGTGGACTACCATTGATGTGGTAATTCATGGGAACCAGGTTTTTCCCAAAGGGGATGATGACACATCTTTTGGCATTCAGCTTATGGCCATGGTTCTGACACCAGTCATTGGTCTCAGTGAGGCCTTTCTGTAGGATGTCAACATCACTTGGGGAGTTAATTATGGCTCCCAACTTGCAATCATCTGTGAACTTTGTCAGCCTGAATCCATTCATGTTGGCCTGGACTTCAGAGAAGTAGATACCAAACAGGAGAGGACCCAGGACTGAACCCTGTGGGACTCCACTCGTGACTGGTCAGCAGTTTAACTTGAAGTCAGCTAATTTAACACTATGGGTTCTATCTGTGAGCCAGTTTGCAACCCACCTAATGGTATAGGGGTTGATGCCTAGCTTAATGAATTTTTCTATGATTCCTGAGTGGGGAATGGTATCAAAGGCCTTGGCCAGATCAAGGTAGGCTATATGAACCACCTTGCCTTCATCCACAGCTCTGGTGACTGACTCAAAGAAGTCAACCAGGTTGAGCAAGCATGATCTACCCTTCACAAAACCAAACTGTGTGGGATCCAGAGTTTGGAGATTCCCTATATCCTTGTTTATTAGGTCTATGATGATGCATTCCATAGATTTGCATATCAGACTTGTCAGGCTAATGGGGCGATAGTTCCCAGGGTCTGTAGTCGCTCCTCCTTTGTGGAGAGGGATGACTGTAGCAGTGCACCATTCGGTAGGGACAAAGCCTGAGGTGATGCTGTCATTGAACAGGGCAAACAGGTGAGGTGCCAGTTCACACTATAGTTCACGTAGAACACAGCCAGGGATATTGTCGGGTCCCATAGAAGCTGTATTCTTGGCCTTGGACAGTGCTGTTTTAACCTGTACATCAGTAATACTGGATGCCTGGCAATCTACTGGCATTGTGATTGGTCCTTTGGGGGGGAGAGGAATAAAGTTGGCACTGAATCTGTCTTCAAATATATTGGCAATATCGGTTGGCTTGCTATAGGAGGTGCCATTCTGCAACAGCTCCAAGCAAATCTGGGTATTACCGTTGATATTCTTTACATAACTATAGAAGGCCTTGTGGGTGTCTTTACTATCTGCTGCAATTCTGTTTTCATAGCTAGCTTTAGTGGATTTGATGAGGGATCTCAACTTTTTGTTGAGGCTGATAAGGCAGTTTTTCCAGTCTTGGGACTTCACCTTATTTCGCATCAGTTTCCTCCTTCTGTTGTAGAGTTTGTTTATGGCAGGGGACCACCAGATTGGCTTCCTTTTTTGGAGGAGAGTGTCTTGGTTCTATTGGGTATGGCAAGATCCATGCATTTGTGTGCGTGTTCATACAGGGCATTAGTGTATGATTTGGTGGTCATGCAGCTGTTCCTTAATTGCATGGGTGCCATGAAATTAGCCACCTCTGTTTTTAGGAGCCAAACGTTCGCTTTGGAGAAGTTTGTCATGGTGGTTACCTTTGTGGGTGGGGGGGTGGGATGTGGATTTCCAAGGTGATTAGTTTGTGGTCAGATCTAACCAGGGAGGAGGTGACTATTGGTATAGAGCAACGGTTGCCCATGTTAGTAATGACCAGATCAAGGATGTTGCTATCTCTAGTGGGGGTAAGAACGAGCTGGTCCAGGGCACTGGAATTAATGAATTCCAGGAAACGTTGAGCAAGTGTATTGGTACATGAGTAGTTTTCCCAGTTAATGGAGGGGTAGTCGAAGTCACCCAGTATGAGAGTGTTAGGTTGATATTTTCCAGAGTGCTTAGGAATGTGGAGTGTGAATCTTGGGTCATGGTTGGGGGCCTACAGCAGGCTACGACCTGAATCGCTGTCTTACCCAATGTTAGCTGCACCTGAAATATCTTTGATGCATTATGTTGAGCTACCATTCTGGAGGTGTGCGCATCCTTTATGAATATGGAAACTCCCCTGCCTTTGGAGCTTCGGTCCAAGTTCTTGGGCTGAAAGGTGTGAAATGAGTTATAGCCTGGTAGTGCAGGGGTGCTTTCTGCTGCCTTGAACCAGGTCTCTGTTACAGCACAAATGTCGATGTTCTCTATTTTAAGGAGTGCTTTGAGCGAGTGCATTTTGAGATTAAGACTTCTAGCATCGAGCAGCATGGGCCTAAGATTGCATTTGTTTGTAGATGTTACAGTGGTGATTTGGTTTTTGGAACACCACCTAAAAAAGACACTATAGGGGTGGCAAGAGCCTTGGCCAGTATCTGGAAGCCCAGGGGTGACAGATGCAGGCCATCTCTGGCAAAGCATCGAGGTCTGTCAATCATGTCATCCCAGGCAGACAGATACTTATTGCAGACTTTGACCATCACTGTTGTCAGCAGGTGGCATAATAGTTTTAATTTACACTAAAACAGACAGTAAGATTGCAAAGTGTCAGTTTTCAGTCATTTATGTATATTTGTATTCAGTTTAGCATTCTTACTGAATGGTAACACAATGAAAGCATAGCATACAGGAATCAGTTTTTGACAGTGTTATATGCATCTGGTAGCTTGTTGATATTAATAATGAAATGTACATTTAAGTATTCTTCAAGAACACAGATACAGACAACATCATTTCCAGCAGTTTTTTCCCCTGGGTTTATTGATCTTAGGCACAAGTGTTAAGCATGGGATAGAATATTTGCTATTGCTTATGCATGCTTACTTCTATCCCCCCAGTGCACCTCCAGACCCCTATCTATATAGCAGAGAAACATGACCATCTGACTGAAAATATTTAATTTACATTAGCTTTGGAAAGAGAACTTATGGCTTCCTCTGCACACCTCTCTCTGGGACCTCTCTTCATGCTCTCTCCCCTCTATACAGCGGAGAAACATTAGTCTGGAGGATGGATTCTCCTTGTTCTTCTGCGCATTTGTCTCTGTCACTTCCATCCTCTCTGTCTCCGTCTATATGGCAGAGAATCACAAATGTCCAACAGGACAGTTTTCATTTAAATTAACTTGATTAGTGAGCGCTACATTTCTCTTCACTTTCATGATCCTCTACTGAGCTCTTTCACAGTTTGTGAAACTGGTTCATCTCATAATGTGTCCTCATATTTTGGAAGTTGGAATTCATTACCAACATTTTTATTTGAAACAATATTCTAAACAACTTGTTCCTATAATAAACTGTCAGTATTTTACTTGTCTATCCATCTTGTTACTATATGTACATGGGTGCAGCCTGCAGGGTAGTTGTCTGTACATAGTTTATTCATCATTTGCTCCTCTCTCCAACATTGTTGATGTTTTTTTCTAATCTCACTTTGCTGCTAGAAATTCTTCTGTCTTACTTTCTAGAATAGTTCACATCCATACCAATACTACATAATTAAAAACTCCATTTGTATAATAATCCCACACCTCGTACCTCTTAACCACTAGACAAAGACAAATACAATGGGGGGGCAAAACCTTAAAAATACAGACAATTTTTGAATACTGCTCTTATAAACTTAGAAAGTCGATAGAAAACAGATTTTGTATTAACATGTTTTCCAAGTGATATGAATTCTGAAACTCGAATGTCTGTTATTATTAAGTGACTTCAGTTCTCAACGATTTGCCAGAAAAACACAAATTTTATCAGGAGCATGGCAAAAATGTTATAAAAAAATCTGGACATTATGAGAAAAGCTGCACATTTCAGAGATATGACACACCGTGTTTCACCAGGGTAAGTATTCAAATTTTAAAATTATAATTCTTAAAGATAAAGATTTAATACACACCTTTATAATGCACATATGGCAAATAATGACAAACATTTTAAATTGTTTCTATCAACAGAATGCAAATTAGTTCGGGAGTTTGAGGACAATGTATGTACAATGTGTGAATCCCAAGGCCCCAAGGAAATAAGCTATCCTATGCTATAAAACATTAAGATAGTAGGGGTTCTATCCTCTATAGTATTGGGGAACCATATGTGCTCCTCCGCAGCTGCAAAGCAATGTTAATGAACTGGTATAGCATGTACAAAGTTGACACCTGCAACATGCCTAACATATCCCATCTAGGTTTTTGGAAGGTCACTGTATCTAAGATGGATAACACTACACATATTTTATGTCTACTGTAATGACCACTCAGCATATCCTTTTTGATTCTACTTTAGGGTGACATGTAGTTTGACTAGCTATTGTTTAGTCATTCTGCCAACATCATCTGAACCACTATCTGCTAGCCTGTAAGGTGACATTATGTCAGATGCTGACAGCACCTTCTGCTACAGCTTGCTTGGCCATAATACTACCAACGTAACCACTAATATGTGCCCTTCAGCAATAGCCGCTACTAGTCATAGCATACCCATAGCCCTATACACCAAAATCCCTAGTGGTCAGACAAGGTTTGTCTCATTGTACACCCCGCCTGTTTTATTCATTACTGAACCATTCTGCCATGTTTTCCAGTGGTTATGCTGGGAATACATGAAGAAAAGTTATCATTTGCAGATGGCAGGTCTCTGGGGGGAGCAGTAGAATATTCTTTCATTAAACAGGGAGGGGGGGATACTTCAAAAGCAAGGCGAAGCTAATTGAGTTAAGAAAACAAGATGGTTAGTGTTGCTAGAGTATAACAGACTCCTGAAAGAAAGGGTTAAAATTAATCTCCAGGGACTAAGAAGGGCCCTTCTTAACTGGAAGGTATTTCTGCACATGAGTTGGAGAAATAACTATCATGGGTTTGAGAAGCTGTTCACCTGTACGAAGAAACTGAATAACCCATGTGATCAATTTTACCACATCCATTTGTATCAGGAAACAATGTTGATTTGTCTGTTCATCCGGTTCGAGTAAGTCATTTCTCAAACAAGAGACTTCCAGAATTTTGATATTAAACTATATATATATATATATATATATATATATATATATATATATAGATATATATATATATATATATATGTATATATATATATATACACACACACACACACACACACACACACACACACACACACACACACACACACACACACACACACACACACACACACACACACACATACACACACACACACACACACACAATATTCCAGCAATCAACTAAGCAATCTTCAGGGCTAAATAACCACAGAATACCAGAAAGCAGCGTGCAAAGGGGTTTAATGGCAGACAGGTTCAGCCACTTCTTCCACAAAGCAGGTTTCGCCACATGGCGTCATCAGTGTGTTACCATGAAGGGAAAAAAATTCTTATAGGTTCATAGGTTCATAGGTTCATACTAGGCTATCTGCCCAAGGGCATTTATAAGCCTAGCCCATAGTTATTTGGCTTTCGCCACCCCTTTAGTTTGAATAAAACTATGCCTATTATTTTGCTGTGCCTCTGTCAAGCAGTGACACTGAAGTAATCCCTGGGGTATATCTGCGATCCCCCATCCATTGGTCAAGATTCCTCTTGAACAAGGCCAGCGAGGTGCTCTGCCTCACATGTACCGGGATTTTGTTCCACAGCATAGGGAGTCTCTGGGTGATGAATCTGTCCCTCCAGCATGTTCTATTAATAACCGTGTCAAGGTTTAAGTCTCCGCCCTTGTGGTTCTGAGGGATCTAGATTTTTGAGGTGAAGCATATTCATCAAATCAGGGTTTGACATGGCCTTATATGTCAGGCACAGGTCACCTCTGAGCAAGCGGTATGAGACTGAATAGAGCTGGAGTTCTTTCAGTCAGGCAGCATAAGACATATTTTTGAGACCCTTTAGCCTTTTGGTGAGGAACTTTTGGGGCCTTTCCAGCTGCTGCAGGTGTCGGGTCAGATACATTCCGAATGGGGCATTGTACTCAATCATAGGTCTAATGAGTGATGAGTACAGGGGACGATGACCTCCCTTGATCTAGATGTGAATCCCTTCATGATCAGGTGGGCAATGTAGAAGGTTTTCCTAACTACTTTAGCAACATGAGTGTCAAGCGAAGGCTACTGTCAACCTGGGTCCCCAGATCCCTGATGACTTCTTCTGTGCTCAGTGGATTGCCACCAATATGGTAGCTAGGGGTAACCTTGTTTTTCCCGAAGGGTATGACTATGCATTTCTTGGCATTTAACTTTAGGCCATGGCTCTGGCACCAGTTATCCATTTCTGTGAGGCCCTTCTGAAGGATATCTGTGTCAGATGTGTTTTCGACTATGGCACCCAGTTTGCAGTCATCTGCAAACTTTGTCAGCCATAACCCTCCCGTGTTTGCTTGTACTTCAGAAAAGTAGATGCCGAACAAGAGTGGACCCAGGACTGAGCCCTGTGGGACACCATTTGTGACAGGCTTTGTGTCTGACATGGCTCCAGCAACTCTGACCCTGTGGGTTCTGTCACTTAGCCAGTTTGCAACCCATCTTGTGATGTATGGGTTTACATTCAAGCTGATGAGTTTTTCGATGATACCTGAGTGGGGTATTGTGTCGAAGGCCTTTGCCAGGTCAAGGATATTTAAATACATAAACTTTAAAGTGACTTTCCAGAAACACTGGACTTATTCTGAACACTTTATGAGAAAACTGTATGAAAAACATTAATCATTTAGTCTGATTGTGGGTTATGCTGAACAAGAGAGGAATGTCACCTTTTATTTTTATTTATTGCATATATACTTCCTTATAAGTATATAATTAGAAAGTAGGGTCACTGAATGGGTAAACTGTATGCTTTCTAGTAATAGTTGGGCTGGTAGTAATGTTGCTTTAATGATTTAGATATGATTAATGTTTTTCATAAAGTTTTGTCATAAAGTGTTCAGAGTAAGTCCAGTGTTTCTGGATGGTCACTTTAAAGTTTATGTATTTAAGTAAGTTTTTTTTCTCTTCATGGTAATGCACTAATGACGCCATATGGCATAACATGGTTTGTGGAAGAAGTGGCTGGCCAGTCTGCCATTAAACCTCTTTGCACACTGCTTTCTGGTATTCTGTGGTTATTTAGCCCTGAGGATTGCTTATTCGAGTGCTGGAATATTGTGTGGATTTACATTTGAGCAGTTCCGAGCACCTTTTTTCATCGGGCACTGTTCTTTGGTATTGTGGAGTGTATTTTCTATGAATGCTGATGATTTTGATCTCGGCCTTAATATAGTGAGTTGAGAAGCATTGAACAGCTGCATTTGGCTTTATTTACACTTGGACTTACCTCTGGAAATGGAGTGAATTGATTTTTGGACTAGTTTTGTTTAGGTGAAACAGACTGTTTTATCTGTGAACCGTTAATAGCAGGAATACAAGCGTGGATGCCAGCGGCAAGTCTAATTGCATGGGAAGATCCAAATGCATGTATAGCAGATGGTGATGTCTTTGTAGCTGCACATGGTCAGTTATTTATACTTGAAAACATTCTTTAATGGCGAGTGTTTAATTTGGGACTGCTTTCGGTTTTTACCCCAACAAACTGGTTCATTTAAGTAAAGAGCAAAGAAACGAGAACATAGTATGGTCATCAGCCGCTGTATTCGGACATTTATGTCATTAATAGTAGTTTTTGGACTGATTTTCTGTTATTTTTTTATTTTGTTTTGTGGATTGGTGTTATTTTACATCTGATTGTTACCAGAAGCGAGATGTTTTTGCTATGGGGCATATTTATTTTTATTTATTTTTATTTTACATTTGTTAACCGGGCTAGTCCAACTGGATATATTTCCATTTTCAGCAGAGGCCTGGGATGGGAGATCATGGGGATGCATGGAAGGGAGATCTTCCCTACAAAGGCAGGGATGTAACAGGACTGACCTAGAGCAACAGTTTACTGAGGTTATTAATATTACTAAAAAGGTACGTTCTAATGTATGGCATTGTAAATTGCTGAAGGCCTATTCAACAGCTAAAATAGCTTCCAGAGGTCTTTGAATTTATGTGGAACCAGGGGTTGGGGCCTATAATGAACAGTTTGTTAACAAATGGCGCCAGGTACAACAGACGGCATCTAACATGTTTATAAGACTTCTTATTGAGTATTATGAACAACAACTTCCCCCAGTGTTGTCTAAGTTAAATGAATGCTATGAGCAAACTATTAAACATTCAGCAGATGTAGGATATGCTGATAAATATGCAACATATGTTAAGGAAGTGCATAAATATGACAAGGATCTGCAAGATAGAAAAACTAAAAATTATCAGAGGGACTTTAATGATTACAAAAGTGATGCAGCATACACTTGGAAGAAAATCAAAAGAAATGTCTGGTTTTCAGAGAGACAAAATAACAATTTTTATAGACCTAAGCGTGAGAGGGCCAGATCTATATTAAGAAAGGCTCATGATTATTCCAATATTTCAGAAATGTCATCTGATTGTTCCAACACTGATACAGAGACTGAAGGAGGTGAACCCCAATTAATGGTTTCTCCATCACCTAAGAGATCCCTGGGCCCTTTAGGAGGGGCAGCAGAAAGCACTTTCATCGATGCGATGGAAGACATGTTCCACAAGATATTGGAAACTTAAATGATGGGTTAATGGCCCCAACTGATACCCATACTAATGAGGATCAGTTGGTTGTGAATTTAACTGATTATGAGTTTTCAGAATTAGAGTTAAATGTGTTAAATAAAGGATTAGGATTTATACCAGCAACATATGATTCCCATTTTGATGGTGTACAGGATTTGAAAGCTTTCTGTCGAAATCTTAACCTTAAATATTTTTTTGCACAAAGGTCGCAGGGGATACATCAGCCGGATGTTGAATTATTTAAGTTTAAAAAAACAATTTTCAACCACCAAATCATGGGTCAGTTAAGATCTTTGAACAACAGGTGCTACATGATTTGCAATGTGAATCAAAATAATATTTTAGGAACTTTTCCTATAATATGACTAAAAAAGCACAAATAGCACTTACAAATTTACAGCAGAATGATAGAATGGTTATTACTAAGGCTGATAAAGGTGGAGCCATAGCAGTTTGGGAAAAGAGTGAGTATGAAAGTGAGGTTGATGGACATTTAACTGATGCTATTTCCTATTGTCATCTTCCTTTGGACCCCACTATGGCTTTTAAACATCAGACTGATACTTTGCTTAAACTGGTAAAAATGGGTGGGATTATTACAGAAGATTTGTTACAACTTATGGTGGATGACCCTCAGCCCCAATATTTTTATCTCGTAATCAAAATACACAAACTAGTGTCTCCACCCCCAGGACGTCCCATAGTGGCAGGATGGGGTTCATTGATTGAACCATTATCAGTTTACTTGGAATCTAAACTCAAACTTCTTCTCATACACATTACGGACAGAACTAAAGATACAAACCAATTTTTGTTATTAATGAGTGATCTGAAGATTCTCAATAATGCTTATATGGGCACATTGGATGTCCAAGCATTCTATACGAGTATCCCACATTTGGCAGGGATAAGGGCAGTCAGATACTGGTTGGAGCTGTCCAGATGTTATGATGAGGTTGAAATGGAATTTTTGCTAGTATTATTAAGACTAGTGTTAGAACACAATTCTTTCAAGTATGGTACTGATTGGTTCTTACAAGTAAAGGGTATGGCAATGGATGCAACCTTTGCACCCATTTATGCTGATTTATTCATGCGTTTTTTTGAATATAGGATCATCTATAGTAACAGCAATGGTTCTTCTTTTTCTTTCAGCTGTTCCATTAGGGGTTGCCACAGCGGATCATCTATTTCCATTTCTTCCCATCCTCTGCATCTTGCTCTGTCACACCAACCACCTACATGTCCTCCCTCACCATATCCATAAACCTTAGCTTAGTCCTTCCTCTTTTCCTCTTACCTAGCAGCTCCATCCTTAGCATCCTTTTCCCAGTATACCCAGTATCCCACCTCAGCACATGTCCAAACCAATGTAATCTCACCTCTCTAGCTTTGTCTCCAAACTGTCCAGCCTGAGCTAACCCTCTAATATACTGATTCCTAATCATGTCCATCCTCGTTATACCCAGTGCAAATCTTAACATCTTTAACTCTATTACCTCTAGCTCTGACTCCTGCGTTTTTGTCAATGCCACCATCTCCAACCTATATAACATAGCTGGTCTCACTACTCTCTTGTAGGCCTTCCCTTTTACTCTTACTGGTACCTGTCTGTCACAAATCACTCCTGACACACTTCTCCACCCAATCCATCCTGCATGCACTTTCTTCTTCACCTCCATTCCACACTCACCATTACTCTGAACTGTTGATCCCAAGTATTTAACCTCATCCACCTTCACCAACTCTACTCCCTGCATCCTCGTCATTCCTCTAGCCTCCTTCTCATTCACACACACATATTCTGTCTTAGTCCTGCTGACCTTCATTCCTTTCCTTTCTAGAGCATATACCACCTGTCGAGGGTCTCCTCAACCTGTTTCCTACTCTCACTACAGATCACAATGTCATCTACAAACATCATAGTCCATGGGGACTCCTGTCTGATTTCATCTGCCAACCTATGGTTATCTTGCTCAACTGACTATCTGGCGGAGGTATTTAGACAACTGCTGGGTTGTCTGGAATGGTGATTCACAAATGTGGATATCATTTGTGAAATATTTGAATGCTAACGAGTATGGGATACAGTTTAGTGGTAGAATTGAGTTACATAATGTGGAATTTTTGGATATGAATGTAACCAAAGCCATAGATGGTACTATGGTTACCAGTCTTTATCGAAAGTCTTTTTCAAATAATTCCCTGTTACATGCTAACAGTAGTCATCCTTGCCACATTGTACAAAATATCCCTAAGGCCCAGTTTATGAGACTTAGATGTATATGTACTAAGGCAGATGAGTTTCAAATTCAAGCAAAACAGTTGAAGTCTAGATTTTTGGCCAGGGAATATGATACTAAGATAATTAACACAGCTTTCCAACAAGCTGGTTCTATACCTAGAATGCAGCTTCTTCAGGATAAGGGTGTACAGGTTGAAAACATACAAGGTACTTTACAATTTATGACTAAATATGGCACCAACACTTATAAGATCAAAGAGGTAATTGGTAAACACCGGCACATTTTAACGTCAGATGGATTCTTTGATTCAACGTTGGATAGGGTGTGTCACTTTGGATTTAAGAGAGGTAAAACAATTGGTGAACATTTGTCAGGTTTCAAAAAAGGTTACACCAGTTGAGAACAGAAGATAGATAGAAAACTAGTTGGTAGTACTTACTGTGGACATTGTACCTATTGTAAATTAATATCCAAGACAAAGTTGTTTATCTTGGTGAATACCCCTAAGGTATATAATATTCGTCATCTGATTACATGTGCAAGTGAATGGGTAATCTATATGGCTGTGTGTCAGTGTGGATGCTTTTATGTCAGGCAAACATCTCTTAGATGTAAACAACATATAGCACTATATATTAGCAATATTAATTGCAAACGTATGCAGAGTGCATTATACAAACATACATTTGTCTTTTTGGGTATCGATAAAGTAGTAGGTGACAATTTAACTATTACTCATAAACACCAAATTCTTACTAATAAAGAACAGATGTCGATTGTTAATTTAGGGGCATTGTTCAAACCTGGATTGAATGATTATTGGTAATCAGATGAATATTCTGATTGTGGGTTATGCTGAACAAGAGTGGAATGTTACCTTTTATTTTTATTTATTGTATATGTACTTCCTTATAAGTATATAAATAGAAAATAGGGATGCTGAATGAGTAAATGGTATGTTTCTAGTAATACTTGGGGTGGTAGTAATGTTGCTTTAATGATCTGGATATGATTAATGTTTTTCATAAAGTTTTGTCATAAAGTGTTCAGAATAAATCCAATGTTTCTGGATGGTCACTTTAAAGTTTATGTATTTAAATAAGTTTTTTTTTTCCTTCATGGTAACACACTGATGAAGCCATGTGGCAAAGCCTGGTTTGTGGAAGAAGTGGCTGAACCTGTCTGCCATTAAACCTCTTTGCACACTGCTTTCTGGTTTTCTGTGGTTATTTAGCCCTGAGGATTGCTTATTCGAATGCTGGAATATTATGTGGATTTACATTTGAGCAGTTCCGAGCACCTTTTTTCATCAGGCACCGTTCTTTGGTATTGTGGAATATATATATATATATATATATATATATATATATATATATATATATAAGTATATAAATATATGGGTCTACTTCATATGACCTAAATTTCATTTGACTGAAATTCATTTGACTGAGACCAAAACACTGAAAGTTCAAAAGACTGAAAACTCATTTGATTGAAACTCATAACACTGACATATTAAAGTAAAAGGTATATGCCCTTTTCCCCACTGTAGTGCAATCCTGGAGATAGTATATATAGTTAGGGGGGTGGGGTCATAGCCCGGACTCCCCTCCTCCGTTGGTCCTGTGCCACATTCGGGTGGAAGCGCTGCAGGGGATGGGACTCGTCCCCCCATGCAAGCGTGGGCGGAGAAGGGCCACCCGTCACCCTTAGACAGGTCCGGGTTGTGGTGCGTAGGGAGATCCAGCGTTCAGTCGCTGATCCCCTACGCCAGCTTGAGGTGAGAGTGGCGCGTCTCACAGGTAAGCCTGCCCGTCCTACTCAGACCCAAGCACAGCCACCCCCGGGGCTGTGAAGGTGCAGTGGTGACTGCCCATGGGTGGGGATCTCAGTTCCACTGTTACCATCTGTGGGCTCATGGGCTTGCGATTTCCAAACAACCTTCCCCATCAATTGTGTTCACCCACCCCATGTGTCAAATTCCGCCCCTGTATGTGTCTTGTTTGTCTTGTCTGTTTACCTCCCCAACCTACCTCCCCAAATATACCTACTTCCCCTACCTCACTTACCACTCTCACCTGAAAAAAAAAAAAGGGCACTCTGTACCCGAAAAAAAATTACGCCCCATACATAGCTTCCCATTTTGCACACATGCCCATAGGACATGTACACTGATAATTCTAATTGGCAGTGCAACAAACTATGTTGTCCTCACCCCTCTCTCAGGGGTGGAAGGTCTCAAAACTCCCTCCAAATTTTCAACATATGCACAGCTGTTGCTGTTAAAGAAATGGGCAGCTATGGGCCTTCCCTACACCCTTCCTGCACATCCCGAGCTTGTTTTCCTACTGTCTTTCCCTCTCTGTGCCCCCTTTTTCACCACTTTCCTATCGCCCCATTTTCTTTTCTTTAAAAGAAATTAGCATGGGGGTTAGCGGGAGTAAGCACTTTTAAGCAGTAGTTAGCAGGGGTGCGCGAGTGTGAGCTTGTGTGCGCTTAGCTAAGCATCGCTACGCGTCGTGCAAACCCACGCAAACCTGCTTACAACTGCTTAAAAGTGTCTTAGTCACTCTGTTTGACAAGGCCCTTGTACTGCTCAGCAGCAAAATAAAAAACCTTGTCAGTCTCGAACCCGGGACCTTGGACTCACCAGTCTGCATGAAGTACCACTACACCACAGCCGATATACAATAACTTAGTGCTGAAACTAATTTATCATGCATTACCATGAGTGAATGTAAAGGGAAAATAGGAATGGCATAACACAAATCCTGTTCTGTGGGCCTTAACCAGCAGGTGTTGTTGAATTGCATGACATGACTGTGAAAAGAGAATCAGCCATGCTAGTAGGGAATAAGGTTACAGTAGCAGCTTACAAACCCCACACAGTATCAGGGCAGGATAAACACTGGCATATTTGCATAGGTCACAGGCCAGACCTCCCAACAGTGACTGCTCTACAGTGATGACCCTGATTTGTAAACAAATGTTAGCTGTGCCCCTCTGACTCCCTGTGAAATGTACTAACAGTAGGCAGAAAGGTGTTGAATCTCACTTAATAACAAATGTCAATAAGTGAGAGTAGACACCGCTTGCACATCAGAAAAGGTGTAGTAATAGAAATGCTCTGAATCACCCAAAGTCTGAACTGCAAAATGTCTGAACTATATGACAGGTGTATCCCAGTTATATGTACCTTTCCCTGAGGCTGTTCAAATATATATGTGAGAGTATCTGAAGCCTGGAAGAGTCAGAAACACACAGGCATATCAGCTTGTCTGCTGTTACACACTCTGCAAATAGCTGTAGAATAAATCCCACAAGCATGCCCTTATGTAGAAGTACAACACAGAAATAGCAAAGGATGTAGCCATGTACTGCTAGCAACCACCTGTGACAATGCCATTGTTCAGGTGCTGAAAAGACTGCTGTGGTGCACAGTCAAAGAATATTAGGCTGACCTTTGTCTACCATCTGGATATGTCCACAGGTGGGAGCTACTCAGACAGACTACAAGCCTTCATAGACTTACAGGTACACAGCAACTCTGCATGTTCAGTAAGATAAACATCACACGATAATAAATAATGCACATTGCAGTTCTGCACCCCTACCCAAAGGTACTATATACCTGTGTAGTCAGGCACAACCAAGGGTGTAGGTAGGCATACACAGTACAGAAATATGTCCAGTCATCCTGAGCAGACTGTGCTAATGCTAACACAAACCACAAACTGTTGAGATGTGAGTAACGTACTAATGACAGTATAGCAGTTCACAAACAGTGCATGTGCCTGATATTCATAATTGGTAGTACAACATACTTAGATGTCCTCACCACACTCTCAGGGGTGGAAGGTTTCAAATATCCCACCAAATGTATTGCATATGCACAGCTGTTGCTGGTAAAGAAATGGGCAGCTATGGACCTTCTCCACAGCCATCGTGTACATCCCAAGCTAGTTTCCCTACTGTCTTCCCCTCTTTGAGCACCCTTTATCACCACATTCCTATCTCCCCATTTACTTTTCTGTCAAAGACATGAGCACGGGTGTTAGCGGGAGTGAGCACTTGTAAACAGTAGTAAGCGGGTTTGCACCAGTGTGCACATGTGTGCACCTAGCTTAGCATTGCTAAGATATGATAAGCTACGCCAAGCTTAGCTTACTATTGCTAACATAAAATAAGCTAAGCTAAGCTTAGCTTAGTATTGCTAAAATACAATAAGCTAAGCTAAGCGTTGCTTAGCATCACTAAGCGTCGCTTAGCATCGCTAAGCATCGCGCAAACCCGCGCCAACTCGCTTACAACTGCTTAAAAGGGCCTTTGTCACTCTGTATGACAATGCTGTTGTATTGCTCAGCAGCAAAATAAAATACCCTTGTCAGTCTCAAACCCCACACCTTGGACTCACCAGTCTGCGTGATGTACCACTTAGCCACAACAGATATACAATAACTTGGTGCTGAAAGAAATATAACATGCATTACAAGGAGTGCATGTAAAGTGAAAATAGGAAAGCCATAGGAATACATTGCAATAAAGAAATATAACATGCATTACAAGGAGTGAATTTAAAGGGAAAATAGGAAAGCCATAGGAATACATTGCAATAAATAAATGTAACATGCATTACAAGGAGTGAATGTAAAGGGAAAATAGGAAAGCCATAGGAATACATTGCAATAACTACTGTTGTATGCCAGTTAATTCCCTAATTCCAAAAGAAAGTACATACTCCCATATATCCAGTGTTAGCATTAGGAGGTGTGAGTAAACTTACACACTGAGAAGAGTGTACTGGAAGAAGCAACAGTCAGGTTTCAGTACAACATGCATTTCACTGGCTACAACCCAGCTTCAGATATGAGACATATACCAACCTTCTGACTGACACAACAGTGTCCACAGCAAACAAGCATGGTCCCCACCTTGCAAAACTGAAAGGCCTACACCTACCTAACCTATCATTTTATAGCAGTGTCCTGAAATCACAGTGAGAACTGCAATTACCACACAGCAGGCTGCATGCAATTACTAAATGGTGGGCACCAATTGGTGCAGAGGCCATCACATGCACATGTGCAGATACCTACAAAAGCAGCCTGTACTTGCTGTCCACACATGCAATAATATCATTGCAGCAACTGGAGAGAGAGAAAGCGAGCGAGAGAGACAGACAGACAGACAAACAAACAAACAGAGGCAGTTGGAGACCAACCCAATAAATAACAACAAACAGAGGCAGTTGGAGACACCAACCCAAAAAAGATATATATAGGTATATAGATATGTAGATATACAGATATATACATATATAGATATATATAGATATATACATATATAGATATATATATAGAGATATATAGATATATACAGATATATATGGATATCTATGGATATATATAGATATGTATATATATGTATATAGATATATATATATATATATATATATAGATATGTATATATAGAGTGATATATAAATATATATGTATATAAATATTCATATATATATATATATATATATATATATATATATATATATATATATAAATAGTGAGAGAGGGAGACACAGGGTCAGACGTATTGCAACAGGTGCCTGGTGACCAAGGCATGGACTGAACACCAGTGTTGATACTGCAGTGCCATACCCCATTCCAAAACACTTTACCCATTAACTACCAGATAGGTGGTTGCCTGACTAACACTGAAGGTGTCAGAAGGAAACATGGGACACAGGTGGACAGTAGCCTCCCCTTTGATATTCACAGTGCCACACTATTCTTGTAATCTGTCTACGTGGTACGTGTCATCACAAACGATGTGTCATGTACAGAAATATAGGTCAGTGTTCCCCTGTACTCATCACAATGCCCCATGTGGTATGTACCTCACATGACAACTACAGCAAGTGGAAAGGCCACAGACATACCTCACAAAGGGTAATACTGCCCTGAAACACATACCCTATGCAGACTGACTCACATAACCACAGCTACAGTGCGTTGCATACCGGCCACCCAGAGATTACCTCTGCTGAACATACAGAGGTATGCCACACCCATAGCAGTCAGACAACCAGCATGTCAACACCTCACAATCCCACCGGGCTACATGGCCTAGGTCCCTAATCCCCGCAACCTCACTAAACAGCACATGCTGGAGGGATAGGCTCCTATTGGCAAATATGCCATACTCTGGAGTAAACCACCCAGCATGAACAAACAAGGCTCCTCAGTATCAGATGTCAGACATACCCCTAATGATTGTCTGGGGGATAGGTAACATGCCCTGGGAATCACCTCTGTGTATCCGGTTGACAGGAAGAAGTGAAATCTAATTACATGTGTGTCAAAGGCCAGGGTAGCATATGGCTAGGCTACTGTAGGCCCCAGGGACAATAGCGTATTACCTACTTATGACACAATGCACACAGACATGTACACAGTGCAATACCTGCTATGTGAGGTGGAATGAGTGTGACAGTGAATGTGTGCAAGGTCTGTAACGGTGTGATAGCTAAGTGTGAGGTTGTTTCTGTCATGGTCGTTTGTGTCCTAAGTGTGAGGCCAGAGAAAGATGTGTCAGTTATTGGGATGCAGACATAGTAGGATGGTATATGTTGTGACGTAGTTCCTTGTGTACGACTGTGGTGTCCCATCATAGGCTGACACAATACATGTATGCTCAGTAAGTGGTACTGCTGGCGAATCCAGCCGACATTTGAACTGTTGTACCACCTGAAGCTGTAGGCCTAACCAGCACAGTATGGTGTATGTTCACATTCCCTGTTAACACTGTCTTGTGTGTTTCCTGTAGTCTGCACAGATTACATTCCTCAGGCATAGGTATAAGTAGGGGCACACAGTACTGTAAGGTACACAGGAAATGCTCATCTGTGTCAGCATACATTTGTGTGTTGTATGAATGTCTGATGTGTGTGTAATGATGCCTGTACCATGTCCACAATCACATGTGTGATACAGGGTTTGCGTGTGTACCTAGCAACATGTATACTCTGTTACAGCAGTATGCCAGCTATATTAACAACTGTGCACATATGTTAGGTAGGGGTATGGCATCAACGACTAGGGTGGGTTACTGGTTATACTGTAACTGTACTTCACATTCATTGCAATGGATGACATATTTCTGCATGCATTAGCTTGATATGTACCCCCCTGACAAGGCTGTGCATTGGATCCCAAACAGTGAGCCGAGTACTGGTGTATACTGGTGTGTCATATGGAGTGTGGCAGGCACTGTCAGCCAGTTGTAGGCTGAGCACTGATATGTGGTATTGAATGTGTGTATCCTCTGACAGACGAACAGATGCTATATATGGCAGTTAACTGATATCTGCACTGTATAATGTTAAGTGTGCCACATGACTTGCTCACACATATCGTTTACTTGTCTTCCAGGCTTATGGCTCATCACAGGAATCCCTGCTACACAGCCGCAGAGGAACAGGAAATCCACCACAGCCTGGTTCAGCACTATACCCTGCTGTTTGCCAGGGCCAGCCAGCACCAGCAGGAGCGTACTGCACTGTGGCAAGAACTTGTTCGTCGGGTAAATGACATAGGCATGCATAACCGGACATATGAGCAGGTACACCATCACTGCAGTGATTTAATTAGACATGTCCGGCGGCGTGCGTCTGATATCCACAGACAACAGCTTGCCACAGGTGGTGGGGTGGCCATACATCCCCCCCTCACCAGAGTGGAGGAACTGCTGCTAAGTGTGGTGGCTCCTGGCCTACAGCAGCAACAACATCACACATGTGTTGTCATGGAGGCCGAAGCCACCCAGCATGGTGACATGGAGCATGCAGGTAACATGCCCTAGCTGTAGACTACTGTTACCTGTATTGTTAGATTATGCATGTGTGAGATGTGTACTGTGTTTAGCAGTTGTGCTGCCTATTGTGTGCAATACTGATAATTTGAATAGTATCTGTACACCTATGCCTGTTGTTCTACTGTAGTTTAGCACACTCACAATAGCAATGCCACAGTTGTGGCCACTGACAAACTGTGTCATATTCTTGCAGGTCCCTCTGGTGTGACAGCAGGGCAGACGTTACATGCTGGTGAGTGTGTTAACACTTTAAACTTGGTATTGAACTGTGCATGTCATAGGTGAGGTGTAGGCCATGTACACATAACACACCTACGCATAATGCATGCTGTGCATGTTTGCTGTGAGACGTGAAACATCTCAGTAATGTCAGTAGATGCCTCAATCACATGCAATGTACAGAGCATCAGACACAAATGTGGCAACACTGTGCTGCACATTGGATAGGCATAGTTGACTCACATGTACACAACATAACACGTTTGTCATACGCAGTACACCTCAACATGCTACACATAGTGTAACCGGACACCCGCTGCCAGGTCAAACTTCAGTATCCCACATGTCATCCACAAACCACACATAATATACCTGAGGGGTAGGGGCCTAGCATGGGGCTGTGCAACACTCCTCAACACATAACACAGTCATGTTAGGCAATGCTCCCTATTGGGCACCTCACACACCCTTGTGCAACATGGCTGTGTAATTGTGAACTTAGCCACGGCACTGCGGTTCAGGTACAGCATGCTAGGCCATAGTGTAGCACACTTTAGTGGCCTTGAGTGACCACATGATGCATGAGGATGATGGCTAATGGTACTATACCCCATACTGTTACAATGGACATGTCCAGAATTGGTATCCCATCACGTATACATGCACCACTCATCCCGTGTGTGTACATAGCATGCATGTGCTACACCTATGTCCACAATTATCTGCTACAGACACAGACACTGCAATCAGACATGGAAATCCATTTGACACACAGATAACACATGCAGCCATGGTATGTATACCTGTGTGTGATGGTGCACAGGACATTGCAGAGCTTATAATACTTGCACAGAAATGTTGTGTCCTTGCACACATTGTATTCCAGGGTGTAGGCAATCACTGAACATGTACACACATGCACCACAGCCATGTACACTGTCATTAACTATGGCTGTCTACACTCACACTGCATGGACTTGATCAACACTTATTCCGCATGCTGACACGTGTGACGTGACTGTTTGCCTTGTGATACTGTCACCCACCTTCAACCAGTATTGAGTATGATTTGGATTTCTGTTGTGTGTGTGTATCTGCTGTAGTGAGGAGTGTGCATGTGTTCCTGTGTTCCTGTGTGCATGTGTGCATGTGTTCCTGTGCATGTGTGCATGTGTTCATGTGTGCATGTGTTCCTGTGTTCTTGTGTGCATGTGTGCATGTGTGCATGTGCAGACCATAACGTGTGTTTCCTGTCTTCCTCTCACAGGTGCTGAGGTAGGGGTTGGCGAAAGCAGCAGGTGACCTGAAGCCACTGCAACGGATAGTGGTGATGATCACACATGTATTTTGGCACAGGGAGATTTGACAGGGTCTGTCGTTGGTCCGCCAATCGACAGTACACAGCGTTCAACCCCATCTATGTGCACACTCATACTGCCATTACATCCCTCACCACCAATGGCCATAGGGGAGGGACAGCATACAGTTGGCATTGACCAGGAGAGTGTGGTACCCATGGCACTTGCATCCCCTCACAGCAGCCATAGCCATAGACCCGGAATGGTACCACATAGGCGGAGGTCCAGGGGTTCTCGGGGGAGCACCACTGGACGTATTGCCCCTGGCAGGTCTTATGATGACCACTATGTTCCGGGCTGTAATGCAGGCTCAGGCACGTATGGAACAGTACACCAGGCAGGGACTTAGGGCACAGAGGGCACATTACACCGCTATCAATGACAGCATCTATGACCTTGTCGGTGCCATCCGGACGTACACCGAGGTCATTGATAGACGTTGGGGGGAGACGATAGATGCCCTCCACAACATGTCTTCCTTGAGCCAGGACTGTGCGGGACGGTTGCGACGTCAACGCGGACACATGGCAGCAACAGCAACAGCTGGCAGTGGTCGCGGATGGCCCACAGTTCACAGCTGCTCCCGTAGTAGCAGTACCAGCCCCAGCAATGCTGGGGCTGGCATGTCCATTGTCCGTCCCAGTAGACCACGTGCACGTGGCTCTGGCCAGTCCCAGCAGGGACATGGGTCCAGTCATCATACCTCTGCCTCTGATGACAGTACCCAGTCAGGGTTGGTACCCGATACTGTCCGTAGCACCCCTGCCAGGCACAGGTACTGTGTCCATGGCCGGAGACAATGATCTGTACAGCCAAGCAGGTACAGTCTGTGGCTGTCCCACAAACCACTGTATATGGCAGCCACATGGTGGAGCTGTGTGCATGCAGACACACACACATTAACCAAACAACTAGGGCTCACACATACACACACACATTACATCAACATTGGCCCATGCTGTACTGTTATCCCTCACACACACACACACACACACACACACACACACACACACACACACACAAACACACACACACAGACATGTCGATTGGATGGATCAATGTCAGGCTCTGGCAAACAACAAAACGCCCTGTGCATATGATGATACCTGTGCCACCTCCTGTCATCTGCATTATCGACGGAGGGACAGGCTAACATGGTGCTGATGCACAGGGTGACATTATAGCAGTGTAGCAATAATAGCAAGTTGTCAACAAGGAAGTGTAACTACATCTTTGTAGGTATATCTGAGCAGACATTATGCATCAAAGCTCTGATTGTCAATGTAGCATTATTTACACCACTGTTAGGTCTGAGTATGTATTATCCACCCATGTGCCACTTGGCTGATGTGTGATGTGTTGCCAGCATGTGTTAGTGAGTGGACAGTACGTGTGTGATGTGTGCAGTACAGATTAGCAAGTGTACATCTGTGAGCATGGTGGGTGCACACTGTCTGGATGTACGTGCATAGTGGACACATGGGACGTGTGGCATACCCTGTCGTACACATTGTTAACATCTCATTGCATCTTTCAATGGCCAGTATGCATTCTACTACAGTTATGTAATAACATGGGTAGACGTGTGTATGACATGGGTTGACACTATGCTGCAGGTGATACCGTTAATATCAGTCAATGATTTGCAGTCTGGTAGTATACACAACCTCAACAGCATGACTATAAGCAATCATTGGATGATGTCCTGACAAATGACACACAGTAGTAGGGAACCCAGTATCAATTGGATCCTTCCGGTGCTACACTATAACACTAACCAGTGGTGATGACTGCCACCCATTACTGTGACCACACCTGTGTGTCATATAGCCCCCTTAGGTACATGCAGACACACTAGGGATGTGTCCATCCAAATCTAAGAATGCATGGATTGGCCTGTAATGCATTCCCTGGATGGGAATCATATCCTACACAAGGGTATCAGACAGACAGATCCCTGTTGTGTGATACATGCTGTATAGCCGTATGCCGACTATGGCATAGTCATCCTCATGTACTAAACATACTATCCCATCCAGTGGCGTAACTACGTTAGAAGCGCCCTGAGGCAAACTTTTCCTAGGCACCCCAACATTCCCCCCCCAGGAACCCAAGCCATCGAGATGAAATTCTGATTATTCTAGAAACAAAAATGTGCATGTAGTTTTATTATTCCAGAAAACAAATGTAAGATAGATCATATACGCATGTACGAGCGTGCATATATGCTCACGCGCGCACACACACACACACACACACACACTATATATATGCACCAAATTTGAAGTAGCAAATATACAGAGTTGAGTTTTTAAAATGCAGGAAACTACAGTAGAGCAACTATGCCAAAAATATTGACCTAGACAAATGTAAATAACCCAACGAGAAATAAATTCAAGTTCAGTTGTTCAAAACGGAACACTAGAGCAAACTGCAGTTCTGTGATCACAACTAGAGTAATGCAATACAAAAATAAAATGTACAGTAGTACAGCATGAAGCAATGAAAAGTATTTTTTAAATCATTCAAAAAAGAAAACATGTTGGTACACAGGGCAGAGAGATGCCAGTTTCATGACGCTGAGCTTTTGGCCCTGCCTTTACTTCAGATAACCTGAGTTCAATTACCTGCTCAGATAATGAAAGAGTCAACCAGGGAGGAATGACAGTGAGTAGCTGATGTTGGCTTACCCATCCACAAGGGTGTAGTTTGAGTGTCTTCTCAACAGCTGCCCTTGGAAAAGTCTCATAGTTGCATGCCTACAGACTCTGGAGATACAAGCTCACCGAGGTGTATACCTGCACTCTTGCTGCGATTATTGACTGTAGAAGCATGCTGCTTTACTACAGCCAGAAACATTGCATTGTACAGTGCATTCTGGCCAGCAGAAGGAGATGTTATGATTATGTGGAAAATCTAATCCCCAGTTGATGATGGATGCAGTCCATAACTCTTGCCTTCCTGTCCCACTGTCCTAGGATGTTATGGAATGCATGGGAAATCTGGGGATTTGGGTTTAATAGTTGTGAGAGCATAGGACAGGAATCAAAGAAAAAATGGTATATAAATACAGTGTCATCGGGAGAGAAAATGCAAGAAAGCAGGCAGTAACAGACAATAATGAAGGGAAAGCAAGTAGGGTAGACCAACATGCACAATGATATCAGCAAGCTACAAGTACAGTAGAAGGAAGCAGGGCAGGTGTGGCAAGCCAGTGCTTTGCATGGGACCATCTATGACACAATAACTCTGCTGGTGAAGCACTATTCTCTTGCACCATAGCCAAATTATGGAACTCCCTCTCACCCACAATTACCTCCATACCATCATGCACCCACTTCAAAACTTTACTAAAAGCGCACCTAAAAACATGCTGGCTATGCCCTTGCAACTCCCACTCTGTCACCCACCCCATCAAAGCACTACCTTTGTAATGTATAATAAAGAAAAAGAAGAAAGCAGCAACACTACGTTGTAGTAAAGGCATGCGGTCTACATGGAGTCGCACTGCAGAGATGTGACGGCATGTTAAAGGGCACATGTAAATTGACAGTTGAATCTAATCATTTAGACTGCATACCCTTAGCTAAGGTACATATGGTTTTATAACATGCAATACAAATACAACCCACCAAACTCAATTAACTGTTTCAAATTTACCAAAGAAGCATTAGTGTGGAATTAACAACCTGATAAGCAAAAAGGATGGCGAGCAAGCTGAACAAGTAAAAAATACCAAATAAGCAAAGCAGTACTAAAGCATGCCAAAAGGACAGAAGCTCAAGTTAAATACAGAAAAATCCTTTATTAAAGACTCATCAACCTTGAGAGTCTCCAGACCAGACCTTATAAATCCAGACCGCTGTTATGCCAGTTTTCCAGTCTGCTGGAACCACATCAGAAGTTAAGTATAACAGTGTAGAAAATAATTCTTCCACCTGCTCAAGTAACTTAAGTAAGATCGCTTATTTACACCGCAAGGTGGTTAGCTCTGCAGCAATACCTCTTCCACACAACATACTCGCACGAACTCTCTCACACTTACGGTCAATTTAGAGTGCCCAATCCACCTCCGTATGCGATACATACATACTTGTCCCACATAACAGAGAAAGGCAGTAATCATTGTTCTTCTAACCCCTAAAATTCTTTCTTCCAGAGCCTTCTTTAAGCAATCCCATACCATTTGTTCAGCTTAACAAGGCACATGAAATAGTGAACAATAAGTTGTACTTAAACGCAAATATATTCGGTACCTGTACAACGTTGAGCACGAGTAACCACAGAACTGTCCAGCTCTGATAAGTCCAGTTCAACGAAAATACGCACATTCCTAACATCTCCCAGCACAGTGTTAAAACCAGAATACTACAGATCAACGCACAGCCCTTCACCTACCTGGCCCAGCGACCGACCCAACAGCAAGCCACAGACTGATCTGCGAGACCAAGCGACCGACCGAACAGCAAGCAAGCTACAGACTGATCCGCGCACCCGAACAAACAGACCGATCCACGAAGCGAATGAACAACAGCAAGCAAGCCCACAATCCAAACACCTACCCGAAGCCCGCGCACTGAAAAAGTCCTGCGAGAGCATCATGCAACATTTAAAATGCCAATTATCACATTTCTGAAAGCACATTCCTGGCCACTCTCATTTACAAAAAAATGACACAGTCTTTCTAGAACTGTATCTGAAAAGAAACAAAAATAAATAAATAGACAATAATTGTGACATTAACAAAACTTCTCCTTTCCTAGACTCCATTGCATACGGCTTGCATTATTCTCAAAGATGCACGTATTTTCTTAGTATTTAGTATGCAATGCTGTCAGTTCTGAGTTTACCAGCACAGCCCAAAGTGCCCCCTGCCGCTTGGCGCCCTGAGGCAATTGCCTCACTTCGCCTCTCGTAGTTATGCCACTGATCCCATCAGTACCACACAGGTGGTAGCCCTCAACATGTATGTCGGGTACCATTGTGTACATACAGACCCATGTTATGTCATGTGTCCCTTGGTATCCACATATCCATAGGTATTGTTGGGTCCCAAGGTGTATCACATAAGACATTAGAGGCCTGAATGCATATCCACAAGGCAGTCATACACCTATAAAGACTGTCCATTCTTGGCAGACTTTGTTGTGTATGACCATGTCTGACATATACCCCAGAAATATACCCTCACTCACACTACTCTTAAGTAACTGTCATGGGTGTGTGTGCCACAGATGACCTTAGCCACAGAACACGACAGTGGACGGCCGTGTCACATACATACATATGTGACCTACGATCTGAGAAGCAGTGACACAACCTGTCAATGGAAATAAATGTATTCATGTAGTATGCAGACTTCACACCTATGTAGTGATTGAGGGGACATGTACACATATATATTTGCCATGCAGATACCTGATGTCTGCAATGCACTTACTGTTGTCATCATACTATGTCATACCATAGTAAAAGCAAAACCCACACCGCATTGACCAACAGTGACACACACACAGTCAGCATTTGCAAGATTCAAACCCCTATCTAACTATGTTATGATACTAGAGAGAGAGAGACACATTAATACAGCGCGCTATTTGCTTTACTGGCTTGTTTCCCTTCTCCTGCAGTATTTGTAGGATGGTGACATCATCAGACTTTCCAAAGAGGAATGTACCTCCTTTACTGTGTTTTCCCAGTCTCCAAAAAGGGAACACTTCTCAAAGGAAACTGCACACATACACACCGCCCCCCACACACACACACACACAGTTTGCAGGATTCAAACCCCTACCTAATTATGTTATGATTCTGGAAAGAGACTCATTAACACGGCACGCTATTTGCTTTATTGGCAGGTTTTCCTTCTCCTGCTGTATTTGTAGGATGGTGACATCATCAGACTTTGCAAAGAGGAATGTACCTCTTTCAGTGTGTTTTCACAGTCTCCAAAAAGGGCACTCCTTTCAAAGACAATTGCACACATACACAGTTTGCAGGATTCAAACCCCTATCTAATTATGTTATGATACTAGAGAGAGACGCACTAACACAGTGCGCTATTTGCTTTATTGGCTGGCTTTCCTTTTCCTGCAGTATTTGTAGGATGGTGACATCATCAGACTTTCCAAAGAGGAATGTACCTCTTTTAGTGTGTTTTCACAGTCTCCAAAAAGGGCACTCCTTTCAAAGACAATTGCACTCCTGCAGTATTTGTAGGATGGTGACATCATCAGACTTTCCAAAGAGGAATGTACCTCTTTTAGTGTGTTTTCACAGTCTCCAAAAAGGGCACTCCTTTCAAAGACAATTACACACATACCCACACTGTTTGCAGGATTCAAACCCCTACCTAACTATGTTATGATACTAGAAAGAGACACACTAACATGGCGTGCTATTTGCTTTACTGACTGGTTTGCCTTCTCCTGCAGTATTTGTAGGATGATGACATCATCAGACTTTCCAAAGAGGAATGTACCACCTTTACTGAGTTTTCCCAGTCTCCAAAAAGGGAACACCTCTCAAAGTAAACTGCACACACACACAGTTTGCAGGATTCAAACCCCTACCTAATTATGTTATGATACTGGAAAGAGATGCATTAACACAGCGCACTATTTGCTTTACTGGCTGGTTTCCCTTCTCCTGCTGTATTTACAGGATGGTGACATCATCAGACTGGACATGGTGATGTGTGTACACTTTGTTTTATGCCATTCTAGGAATGGTCCATGTGGGTCAGCAGGTGTCAACAGCTTGAACATGACCTCAGTATCCTTACCTTGTGTGATCTATCTGTGGACACATTGACATTCCGTCATATGTCAACACATATTTATGCACAGCTTCTTGGTTTTGTGGATACTACATGTGCCTGGGATGTTGATAAAGGGCTATTCAAATTCTATGTGACACATGTGTAGATGTGTTCATTGATGTATGTCCTGGGTGGCTGCCTTGCAAACAGTCTAGCATGTTTGGGAACCATGATCCGCACATGAACATACCACAGTTGGTAGGGTTGTGTGTGTCAGCTTCCAATAGCTCTGTTTATGACTGCAACCATGATGGACTCCATGACCTTGCAGATCAGACCTCATAGGCGTACTGGACTTGACTTCCCATGGTGTGTTGTGCACCAACACTTGTGGGGAGTGCCATATGTAGCTGTGACACATTCAACGGTTCCACATCCTGTGTAGGGGGTGTGGCTCAGCTGACTGTTCAGATGCATGATCTGTTTGTTCTGTAGTTTGTGCATGACACATATTGGGAATCAATGTATTCCACCTCCTGCCATGCTTTTGGCAGTGGGGGTAGCTGCTCATACATTCTGCATGTGATATCTCCTGGTATGATGATATGGACTATTGTCAGTGGGGGATGGGTATGTACATATGGGCCTGTCTGTCATGATGTCGGCATTGACACTCAGGTACAGTTGGCCCTGACTCAGGACATATATGGGTGTACATTGATATTTATGACATAGCTGAAGGAGGTGTCATGATTCAGTCTGGACTCCTTCTCAACTCCTCTTTACAAAACACTAATGAACATGAGCAATAATCCTTGTTATACTCTTTTATATGCTTAACACCCTACTGATCCTTTGTGATCAGGCTACAGAGTATGTCATGATAATATCCTGGCATGTCCAGGGATCGGTTTTGTGTGTACTCTTCCGTCCAGCTGGTGGATATTGTGATATTGACACAATGTCACATCTGCCTCATGTACACAGACAACCCTCTCCTCCTCCCGACAAACTCAGATATATGTGTGAGATGCACCTATATAGACATACAGGGAGCTGAACTCTCTTGACCCATGATTGGCACAGTCTATCAGGTGGTGAAGGTAACCACACACACCACATATCAGTCTCACATATCCTCTAGCAACAGCACTCAAACCACATTAGCACACATTGACATACTCGGATGCTGTAAATGTACTCTACCTAAGCAGCAGAGACCTCCAAAGCAGACACACACACACCTGCTACCCCACTACAATACCCACATATCACAAAGTTCACAATGTCAGTGTGCCACACAGTCACTGCCCTTTGGGCTAAACAACACACCTAATACACTTGTAATAGGCAACACTTATGTTCAGACACACTGATGTACCACTCACCAGCCCTGACAAGGGAATAGTCACTTTGGGCTGTCTGTTGGGTGCCAGGATCTTCCGCATAACACAGGCAGTCAGGTCACTCCAAAGCAAGTACAAGACTGGCACCATCATTGTCCATGCTGGTGTGTGTAACCTCAGACGTTACTCCTTGGATCACATGACATGATACATGGAGGTACACTCTGATCATGTAGCCCAGGCCAGTATGACCCTGAGCTTGTCTAGCATCTTACACCCACCAGTTATGATGTCACAGTATACGGACACACATATCACATTTAACAGCTGGCTAACAAATTTGTTTCATTCATAGGGGATACAGTGTCTGTCAGCGTATGGTGACATGCTCGACATGCCACGTAGCTTCACTATGGACAGCTTGCACCTGTCACCCTTGGACTTTGGTATGCTGGCTAAGGGTCTTGCTACCACCAGAGTGCATTTTATAAGCAGGGCTCAGAAGACAAACCCACCTCAATAGACATTACAGGTTAAATGAAACTAAGGGTAATGCTGCTCAACAACAGTTGTGGTAACCTCATATTGTGGCCACTCAGGACTCTCCTCAGTATGGAGGAGAGCAATATCTGTGCACTGACAGACACCTGGTTCAGGCTCGCTTATGCACACCAGCACTACCAGGTTATGTTTCATACCATGCTGTCTGACAACAAGACTTGGAATAGACAACACAGCTAGGGGGAGTATCCATATACATCACAGATACACACACCTCCAGGTTAGTAGCACTGCACAAAGCATCACAGACCATACATATACAACTACCATTGTGCAATACTGCCTTTCAGTTTGTTACCCACTACAGATCACACTCCCAAACTCAGGAACCACACTCGGCTTTTGTGGGAACTATGGAGAATATGAAGGTCTCCACAGACACCATTATATTGTGTGACTTCATATACACACATATTAGCTGGGGATACTACTCAAGCCCCGACAACCTCACCCAACAGTCACTACAATTTGTGGACTCATATGCTTTGGCACAACCAGTCAGCACAGCCACAAGGGGGAATACATATTGGACCTGCTCATCACCGACATGGGGACTCCATGTTCCACACCAGCGATATACCCCTCATTGGTAAGGTCAGAACATACTCACAGGGCATACATATACCCTCCACACACCCATCCTGGCTAATCTTGGTGAACTTCTCATGAGCCAACATCTCACTTCACCAAAGCAAGGTGGTATCCTTCAGAGATCCTGAGACAGTGGCATATACGGCTCACACTGCTGCATCCTTTACATACACATTCTATGGACACCTAGTGGACTGCATGGATTGTGCTATCCCAAATAACAAGACCCACTACTACAATGGCAGGGGACCTGTCTGGTAGACCCCAGCCATTAATAAGCTGTACAACGTCAGGAGGATGCTATTACATGATAGAGCACAATCCCAGACTGGGAAGGCATCTGTGATCTGTACTAGCAGACAGCTACAATCACTCATGGACTTTTCTAAGGGCCGCTTCTACCAGACAATTGCACCTGACACGTAGGACTATCACACGGCCTTCTTCAGTTATGTCAGGAACCTGGATGGACACTCACTGATATGCTGTGAGTTACTGCATACTGACTAAACCTACCCTGAACCCACTGGCATTGCCTACATCCTGGCAAACAGGTTCAGTGCAGATGTCTCCCACCCATCCCCCCTAATGAGCAACTATCCATCCCAACAGAGTATAACCTCCCTGACATCACACAGTAACAGGTGAGTGCTGCCCTCCCCACAGTGTACATCACAGTATCAATGTGACCAGATGGTGTCCCAGCCTGCATCATACACGAGCATCATGACAAACACAACCCACACATTACATCACTGTTCAATATCGGAGTTACCACAGGATATGTACCCAAGGAATGGCATACTGCGACAGTGGTTCCGCTCCACAGAGTTGGTGCCACAACGGACCACAGACAATATTGCCCTATAAGCCTATGTAGCCTGTTCTGCAAAGCTATGGAGCATATTGTCATAGGACTCCTACACATAGACATCAGGAACCTACAGACACTGTGTCCTACTCATTTCAGCATTGTTGTGGGCAGATCTTGCCTCTTGAACCTGTAGGTATTCTTTAAATGGCTAACAGGTCCATTGACATAGGGACGGCTGTCCACACAGCCTACCTGAACCTTGCAAAACCATTCAACACAATAACCTACTGGGCCATTATGCATAGGCTCACCAGCATCAATTTGGACACATATCTCACACAATCGATTGATACCTAGATCAGGGATAGCACCCACATGGCCAGAATTGCAGGTGCCATGTCTGACTATACACCAGTTACACATGGCATCCCACACAGCTTGGTCCTGGAATCTCTCTTGTTCAATATATATTTGTCTTACATACAGGCTATCACAGGGGGAATATGGCTGAACATGTTTTCACTTGACTGCAAACTGGGTGCCATGATCAACTCTCCAGCTGCCACATGCATACTCAATCAGGGTCTCACAGAGATGGATGACTGGTGCCTGAGCCATGGCCTACAGCTAAATGCCATTAGTTGCATAGTCATCCCCTTTGGGAGTAACAACATGCCCACACATTATCACATAGGTAGTACTCCGTTACATACGGTAGGAGTTGTTAGGGGTTTGGGGACATCACTTGTTCGTACTGTCGCCTTCAACATTCATGTTGCCAAAGTGGTTGGACACACCTTCTATGTGTGGCACCTTATCCCATATGGTTTCACATCTAGATCAAGTGAGGTCATTGTGCCCCTATACTCATCACATCCATGCTTGATTACAATGCCACATTTGGGGTGTACCTTACCTGACACCTGCAGCAACTGTACTGGCCACGGACGGTCCTCACCAAGCAGATCTAGGGACTCACACAGATGCCCTGCATAGTTCAGATGCAGTAACTCCAGCTCTACTCAGTCGCTTACCACCTACTCAGATATGATGTGTGCCTGTTGTTTACAGCTATACCCAAACCAGAATTACTGGACATGCTCCACCTCAGGATATCCAACTGCCTTGGAGCTACACACTGCAGGGACGTATACCTCAGCACAGATGTTAATAGGACATTGTGGCGGGACAGATTCTTATCCCAGAGGCTCCACTCACTACAGAATGTAATCCCAGTTTCACATAGGCAGAGCCACCCACTGACCACCTACTGGAGACATCTTGATGACTGTATGGGTGATTGTATATTTACCCATGGGATATCTTCTGTGTCCCTGCTAGACAGAGGCACACTAGCATAAACATACATGGGCTATCTTGTGTGACCTACTATTCACACACACAGTGTAGTAATCTGACAGGGTTGTGAATGCCAAACACACTCTGGCTAGGCTTGTACATGCCCTAGGGCAGATAGCCTAGTATCAACCTCTGAACCTATGCTAATGTTCAAGATGCACAATGTTTATTGCTGATACTGTTTGCAGGTCTTTATCATCTTTGCTTTACCAGTTTCCATGAAGAACTTCAGTATCTGCAGAACATATTTGATTATGACAGGGTTCCACTATATTATAGATGTGTCTGTTGTCATATAACTGTGTGCACAGGGTGGATTGCTGTATAGTGACAGGTTCCTGGGTTAACACATGCAACTTCCAGATATGCATGGCCCACTGCTGTACTCAGACATGGCCTAAGTGTGTGAGCATGCCCAATTCTGACATTCCATGTTTTTTTGCCTGACATTTGTCTCATTTATTCAGGTGTGTGAGCATGCCCAGTTTGACCCTTCGGTACATTGCTATCTGAGGTCCACTACATTTGCTGATGTGTGCGAACATGACCAATATTAATATTTATACTGTGTGTGTTGGAAGTCAGGTTCTGTTCTCACTGCAGGACTCACTTTTGTGTCATAACTCAACAAGGATTATGCTGTGCATGCAGGGTTTCCATGGAATACTTTGCATAGACTTATCAACATTCCTTCATACAGGTGGACCACTGCAATACTGTCATGGTTTAGTGGTTCAGTACTTTGGATATAGTGCACAGTATCCTGGGTTCGAGGCCCATCACTGCTTTATATTGTCATACTGAGCAGACCAGACTGCTTAAGGGCCTGTTAAGCAAATATGAGCATGTTGGCTTTTGTTCAGCTATGCCCTACTTAGACCAGGCTTGTCCGACATTGCTCAATATTCACCAACATTGCTGGACGTTGCCCAATATTACTGAACATTGACCACAGTTGTGCTAGTTGGTGTGTGCGATTTTGTTTGCATATACTACATGGTGGTAATTGCTGTTTAGCACTGCTTTATATTGCTTAACACATGGCATTCATGCCTTAGGTGGTGCTGCAGGGCTGCCTATGTCGGATGCACATACTACACTCCCTGCACATGTTTGGAAGCAGGTAGTGTCAACTTAGGCATCCCTTTTACTTTATGTGCGAGTCAGAGAGGTATCATTTCCAGAGTTCCTACTGAGCCAGTGTATGTGCTATTTGTTGCCTCTTTGCCAAGGCCAAAGCATACTGGGCACGCCTCCTTCTGCCTACTGGGGCAGGCTCAGGTTGTTCCTCCTCTGAGTCACGCTCTGCCTGTGATGGCCTTGGCAATGGTGGGGGGCTGTTTGGCTCAGGCCTATGCTGGTCCTGCTGCAGCTTTTTTCGCAGGATCATATTATGTAGCATAGCACATACCATGACAATTTGGGTGCATGTAGTTGGTGAGTACTGCAAGGCTCCACCAGATGTGTCCAGGCACGGAACCATGACTTGAGCAGCCCAAACACACGCTCTATTACATTACGTGTTTGTGCGTGTGCCTCATTATGGCGTTCCTGTTCAGGTGTGTGTGCGTTTCTGATGGGTGTCATCAGCCACGGCTCCAGTGCATAGCCAGCATCCCCCACTAGGTGACCATGTGGGATGTCCCCATTGGCAAATGTCTGGTACAGCTGCGTCAGATGCCAGATATGGGAATCATGGTAGCTTTCAGGGCAGCCTGCACACACATTCAGTATTATGCCCTGGGCATCACACATGACCTGGCAGTTGATGGAGGGGAAGCCCTTGCAGTTGAAGTAGACCCTACCCCGCTCGCCGGCTGGTGCTTTGATGCATATGTGCTTGCAGTCTATTACCCCCACTACCTCAGGGTATGCTGGAAGAGACGCATATTGCTGGCCAATACCTCACGGGAATTGGGAAAATATACATGATCACCGACATGTGCTGACATGGCATCCAGAAACTGGTGTAGTACCCTGGATGCTGATGCCTGTGATATCCCCATCATATCACCAGTTGGTCTCTGGAAGGTACCTGTTGCTAGTTTTCTTAGGCCAACACATACCTTGGTTTCCACTGGGATGGGTTCCCCTCTGTTTGTTCTGTGTGTGAGGCGTGGCCTGCACAGCTGAACAATTTGCTGCAGGAGGTCTCTGTCCACTCTATAGCGCTCCACTATCTCCAGCTCATGTAGCCCCTCGTAGGTTACCCTGGGTCTGTACACTCTTCTCCGTCTCCTCACTGTGGGTTGTCCAGCAGCATTTCCATTGTCACCACCCTCAGCATGTTGCATATGTCGCCTTATAACAGCAATGGCAGCCCCTAACATTTCTTTGTCTCAGTAAAGCTTTTTCAGTTTTCACTTCTATTACCTTACTGCAGTGTCTGTTGTGAGAAACATAATGGACTGTTGTTGGCAGAGTTTTAAGTGCTAGGCTGGGCTGGGCTAGTGTACTGCCTGTATAATTGCCTGATTCTGATTGTTTTCACCTGCTAGCTCTGCTAGTACTCCCTGGTAGCTTCCTACTATTTGTTTTGCTTCCTTTTTCCTTTCTGTTTCCTCAGGGGGGGAGCACCGCGCACACAAGCGCAAACACGCGCACAACAGCTAACACGTGCACACACATGCTTACACGTACTAAAACCTGCTAATTGGGGTTAAAAACGCTCACACACCAGCGCAAACGCGCTTACAACTCTTTAAACAGCCTTATACATGCTTACTCTGGCTTAAACGTGCGCACTCACGCTTACACACGCGCACTCTGTCTTACTCGGGTTTGCACACTCAGCAAGAAACTTTGGTGTCATCCATGGCATACACCTTCCATTTCTTGCCTTTCCCTAGCCTACCTGTTGACACACCTCTTTCCATGATGTGTAAATGACAGCGGACACATGCCACTCTGCTCCAATGAGCTTCACTTCTTTCATACATACCCCCCTCGTTATGTCACCTATCTTCTACTCTGTTACTCCCATATCCTACTCCTACACTCCACTGACTGTGCTCATTTGCTATGTAAACTAGCGATTCACTATCCTAACACTCATTTACATAGGATTGCCTGCTAATTCTTGGTTACATGTCTTAGACTGAGCTTCCCCCCTTAGCAACCTCTACTCGGTGGCCATGTTGTCTTCAGCCTGCCATTCCCTTGCATTATATATTACCACTTTCAATTAAATCCACATTTGTGGGCTTTAATTTGTAGTATTCTGGGTTTTAAAGCGCAGCCCATTTGCGAGGTGCTGCACTATGCTTATACATCGGAAATCGCTGAAAAAAAAATAATTATTTTTATTTTAATTTTGCATCAGGGAACATTTCCAATGGCCGTATATTTGGCCATTGGCATGCTTCCTGCACTGGATGCAACCTTTATTTGGAGCTGTCATGGCTCCATTTTGCTATTTGCAGAACAGTACTCAGTTGTCAACTGAGTACATTTCTGCAAATAACACTGCTCTTACTCGGACAGGTTTGGGTTTCCTGAATCACAAATCTACCTCATTTGCATGCCTTTCGCCTGCAATTGTGGTGATTTGCATGTCCCAGCCCTGTCCGTGTAAGAGCCATTTTAGGAGCTCTCTTACACGCCCCTACAGGCTGTTCCTGGATCGCTCGTCAGACATGATGGCTGCATGGAGTCTTACTCTACTCTTAGACTCCGTGCAAGCCATCGTGAATCCGGCCCAAAATATTTGCTTAGCTAAGCAGCATGTGTTTATGGGCTTAAAAGGTTAGTAGCAGATGGCATACTGTGAGAAATGGTAAAGAAGCATAATAAGTACTTTGGGTTACCAAGGAATGAGTAAAATGCATTTATAAGGAAATATTTGACAAAAATGAGGACGTGGTGGTCTGTGAGAGAGGAAACACAAGAGACTTCACAAGAAATATGTGTAATGTTCTACAAGAAAATAGAAACTGATGGGGTAAAAATATCAGCGTCAAATATACTAAAAGTGTCAAGAAAAATACTGTATAAACCAAGAGCTGTTTGCATTATTTTATGAGATTTCTCTTTAGTGCAGAAACATTAAAAGCAAGAGCAAGAATTGACATAATCCATGTTATGGTGAATTGATATAACCCTGAAAGCAGTGTTTGGTCGATAATAAATGCAGTTTAGTACGAATACAATTGTGCAGCGTCTGTTGTTTGCTATTTAACTATTTATATATGTGTATGCGTATATGTGTGTGTGTGTGTGTGTGTGTGTGTGTGTGTGTGTGTGTGTGTGTGTGTGTGTGTGTGTGTGTGTATATATATATATATATATATATTTATAGATAGATATTAAGTGAATGTTTAATGCTCGACTAAGAAAAAACATAACTATTACTATTAGAAATCTTAGTGAACTAGGAGGAAGAAAACCACACCACTCACACGTGTAAATTTAAATGCTTTCTTTCATTTTTATTGTATCCATAGAACTTCATCAGAAATCTACTTAACTGGAAGAGACATGCAACTTAAAAAGACTAATTCAGATTGTTAGTGAATGACATGATTACAGGTGTGTGATAAATATATATATATATATATATCCTGTCTACCTATTCCATCTTAGCACGCACATAATGTTCAGGTTACCATTTAAACCAGGGGGTGTGGCCGCCTCAAGTTTTAGTTGCCATTAAGTTCCCTTACTTCTAGTAGGGTACTTGCATCTCCATGGAATGCAGCTACCTTTTCTAGTACTAGAAATCTGAATTCTGTGAAATTACAGCAGACTATGCTGTGTCTAGATAACAAATTCAAATTTCTACTGTGTATAGAGAGAGAGAGAGAGATACATTTTATATAGTGCGATCTCTGAGTTGGTATATTTAAATAGCAGGGGGTGTGGGGACCGCAGCACTGTTTCATTTTTTTTTTTTTTTTTTTTTTTATTATTTTCACATTTTCAAACATTCAAATGTTCAATCATATGGTCTCGGTCATATGAAAGTCGAACATTTGGATGTTCGATTATGTAAAGTAGACCCATGTAGGTATATATTTGTATGAAGATACGGGTCTACTTTTCATTGTTGAAAGCTTATTATTTCAACAAACAAAAGTATGACCCCATTTACGAGAAATTGCACTTAAACAAAAATGCATTTTTCGAAAATACTGGCTCACTGAAACTGTAATAAAACAAAAAGAACGATACACTACAAAGGCAAGCCCCCTGCACCCCCATACCCCCACTACTTTATATATACTAACTCTGAGATCACAATGCAGTGCAGAAACGGGTATATTCCCTTATTCCCAATGTAGTGTGCTTCGGTGCTGCAGTGTTTCTTTTTATTGATATTACCAGTTCAGTGAACCGGTATTTGCAAAAGTGCACTTTAGTTTAAGTCCACTTTTGCATAAATGGGGTTGTACTTTTGTTTGTCAAAATAATGAGCTTTCGACAAATGAAGGTAGGCTTGTCTATACATATATGTATATAGATACATATATACAGGTGTATATATAAATATATATATATATATATATATATATATATATATATATATATATATGTATGTATTTATTTTTACCTGTATCTTTACATGTGTGTATATGTATATACATGGGTCTATGCTGTATTATCGAAAATACAGTTCATCGAACGTACTTCTGATAACTGACTTCTGCAAAAGTGCATTATATCGAAAATGCACTTTCGCAAAAAAATAAAAAATAAATAAATTAAAAAACACACCAAACACGATTATGTAGGGGGGCAGGCCCCCCTGCCCCCCCACACCCCCGCTCCTTTAATATTCTCACTCCGAGATCGCACTACAGTGGGGAAAAGGGAATATTCCGTTAACCCCACTGTATGTACCATGATCTCAACAAGAGTTTGCTTAGTTAATAAAAACCATGAATGAATTTCATTCTGAAGAAGTCTTTTGAGACGAAAGCGATATTAAACTGTGTTTTTTGCTACTGCTGGTGGTTTCCTTCATTGTTCGGTCAGACTGGTGGTTTGGTTTTTATTAGTTTTTGCTGCTGCTTCATCCTTGGGACTGTTGTTTTTCCTTCAAGAGTTTGCTTAGTTGTATATCAACACTGCATGTTGCTGTACAAATAACGTTACATGCAAACTACATGTTTTTTTTTTGTTTGTTTTCTTTAGCGAAAGTGCATTTCCGATAAAATGCACTTTAGCTAAAGTGGGTCCGCAAAAGTACAGTTCGATGAACCGTGCTTTCGATGTAACAATGAGGACCCAGTACATATACATATACATATACATATACATATACATATACATATACATACATGTATATGTATATACATGCATGTATATATATGTGTGTGTGTGTGTGTGTGTGTGTGTGTGTGTGTGTGTGTGTGTGTGTGTGCATATATATATATATATATATATATATATATATATATATATATATGTGTGCGTGTGTGTGTGTATAGAAAGAGAGAGAGAGAGAGTGAGATAATAGATAGAATATTTACATACATATATGTGTATAGTGGATATAAAAAGTGTACACACCCCTGTTAAAATGCCAGGTTTTTGTGATATAAAAATGAGACCACAATAAATCATTTCAAAACTTTTCCCACATTTAATGTGACCTATAACCTGTACAATTCAATTGAAAACAAACAAATCTGTTAGAGGAAAAAATATAAAAAAATGTACAATACGCTGATTGCATAAGTGTGCACACCCTTAAACTAGTAGTTTTTTGTGTGTGCACACCCTTAAACTAATACTTTGTTGAAGCACCTTTTGATTTAATTACAACATAAATACACCTCTAAACTGGTTAGTCAGGAAAACTCCATGGAGTTACTCCAAGTTCAACTAACAGTGAGTAAGACTTCATTAGCTATAGGCCCCTTCAATGAACAAAGATACCCGTGCTGTTTATTTGGATCTACTTGAGTCGAACAAATTACAACCAAACACTCTAGTCATGGGCAATTTTAACTATTACTCCATTGACTGAGAAACTTATGTGAGTACCAACATGCTCGCACAAAGGTTTCTGGATTTTGTTAACACTAATGCCCTGGAACAAATAGTATGTAATCCCACAAGGGGCTCAAATATTCTTGACCTGGTCCTCACCAACATGGGTGACCATTGTACCACCACAAGTATAGGACCCTCACTGGTTAAATCTGATCACAAATCAGTCACATTTGAAGTAGCTATAACACCTGAACCCCTCTTAGGTGAAATCAGGCTAAAAAATTTCACCAAAGTTAATTATACCCTCCTAAGGGATGGCATAAATAATTTCCAAGCTTCTGTTCCCACAGATGGCATTGACAACTATACACAAATGTGTATACACAAATGCCCTGTACAAACACTTATACAAATGTATTAATGCAACTGTACCTGATAGGATCAAAACAAGATCCCCAAGAAAAAATAAGCCTCCCTGGTGGATATCAAGCATTAATAAGTTTTACAACAAGAGGAAGAAGTTGCTGTCTAAGAATGAAAAAGAGAGGTCCCAGCACTGGAAGAACGTCCTCCTCTGCTTCCCCAAACAAATAAGACAACTTGTAAAATAGCCTAAGGGCAACTTCAAAAAAAAAAAATAGCAATCATAGCTAAGGATAACCATAAGGCATTCTTCACTTATATCCATAACCTAGAAGGTAGGACCCAGACATGTGCTGAACTATCTGTGGATGGCATCACACACACTGATCCTGTGAAAATAGCTTACCTACTAGCTGACAGGTTTGGCGAAAATTTCACCCCGGCCCCTCCAAACATTCCACAAAACAATCCCACTACATCTTCCCCATCTTGCATCTCTAAACAGCAAGTAATTAATGCTCTCTCCAAGCCAGAAATACAGTCTCTATGGGACCACATGGCATCCTGGGTTGCATTTGAAATGGTCTGAAACATGAGTTGGCAACTCCATTAGGTACTTTCTTCAACCACAGCTTCAGTACTGGTTTTGTCCCTGCTGAATGGAAAACAGCAACCATCATCCCCCCTCATAAAGGAGGCACAGCAACAGACCCTGGGAACTACAGACCCATAAGTTTAACCAGCCTTATCTGTAAGGCCATGGAACGAATCATCATGGAACTTACAAATAAGGATATAGGTGATCTCCAAACTCTTGATCCAACACAGCTAGGTTTTGTCAAAGGCAGGTCATGCCTGTTAAACCTGGTGGACTTCAAAAATGTCACCAGAGCCATAGACAATGACAAACCTGTGCATACAGCCTACCTTGACTTAGCCAAGGTCTTCAACACAATCCCACATTCGGGCATCATTGATAAACTCTCCCATTTGAATATCAACCCCTATGTCTCAAGTGGGTTGCTAACTGGATCACCAAAAGATCATACTCAAAGTTGGAGACTTTATCCCAACCAGCAGTCCTGTTACCAGTGGGGTCCACAGGAGTCAATGCTGGGCCCTCTATTGTTTGGAATATACTTCTCAGAAGTTCAAGCCAAAACAGAGGGGCTGTGGCTAAGTTTGCTGATGACTGCAAATTAGGTGCAATCATTGAATCCCCAAATGGTGTCAAGAGGGATTTATACAAACCAATGATTGGTGCCAAAGCCGTGGACTCAAACTCAATGCAAAAAAATGCATTATCGTCCCCTTAGGTAAAAATTATATCCCTGCAGACTATCATATAAATAATAATACCCTAAGTAACAACTCAGTAGTGAGAGACTTGGGAATGCAAGTTGACTGTAGCCTAAACTTTTACCACCATGTGTCTACTGTGATAAGGAAGACATTCTATATCACACACCTCATTAGCAAAGGCATTGCCTCAAGAGAGAACAAGTCATAACACCACTGTACTCGACCCTCATCAGGCCAGTAATTGAGTACAATGCTCCCTTTGGTATGTACCTTACCAGGCACCTGCAGCAACTTGAGAGATATCAGAGATTTTTAACCAGGAAAATTCAGGGTCTCCAGCACATCATACATTGACAGACTGAAGTCACTGTCATGTACTCAGTAGCATACAGACTACTTAGAAGAGACTTATGCCTGACCTACAGAGCAATCTCAGATCCAAACCTAATGGAAATCCTGCATGTCCGCAAGTCAAATGGGGCAAGGGTCACCCACTCCAGTGGCCTTAACCTGGCCTGTGACATAAATAGGACCTGCTGGACAGACAGATTTGTCTCTCAGAGTTTACCATTCCTCCGGAATAAGCTACCAGTTCACATTAAACAAAGTTCCTCTATGACCCTGTTTAAGTGTAGCCTGGATGACTGGATGGGAAACCATAAATTCCTGTCGGGGATTTCACATATGACCCTCCTAGATATGGGCAGTCATTGCTAACTAAGATTTCAAGTTTTGGCTAGATCCTTTATATTGGGTTTCTCTAGTATTATATTGGGTACACACAGCTAGGCTTATAAAGACCTTTGGGTCAGTAGCCCAGTAACCACTTATGAACCTATGTCGATATACAGATGTAGTCAGCTGATGTTATTCGTATTGACTATGTAAATGTTCAGGCATGTTTATAAATATGCCTACTTTAGGCAAAAGTGTAATTACCTGAAGATACTCTTTATGTGAAGAGAAACAGGGAGACCAATTATGTGCATAAAGTGACACGCACATTCATGTATTACTGAGATTCACAAATATAAATATAAAAGGACCTAATTTGCATACAAAATGAGTAAAAAACCCTGAACTTAATTGGGTAAATTTAACACTGAAATATTACTTTGGGATTACTCAAGTTAGATAGAATTAGTTATGGAAGCCCCACACTTTTTAACATAAGAAAAAATAATGGAAATATTTAAAATTAATTTGAAACAGTTCAAAATGATATACAATTACTGAGTTCACTTGTTTTATTTATATCATGGGCATATTACAATGGTTTTGATGAAAACTGTTACTTGTAAATGGGAAATCATTAATTACAGTGTTAGTGGAAATGATTATTGGTCAGTAAAAAAATCATTTACTTTGGTGTCTTTTAGTGATTGTATATACTTGGTAGAAATGCAGTGATTTAATTCAGATGTAGTGATGTGGTAAGGTTTTTTTGTTGGTTCAGCATGTGTCTTTACAGGGAGATTCCTCTTTTACTGATGAATGAGAATTGACAGCATTATGATTACAAGAAAGTGGTAGAGGCTTAGGAAAGGATGGATTTGTCAACAGACTGCTTTCTGTACTATGGTGAATGTATTCATATTAGGGCAGATATTACTTCAGCACAACTTTACTTGGTTGGACTCTGCATATATATATATATATATATATATATATATATATATATATATATATATGGTTCTACCTCACATAAACAAAACACCAAAACACCGACAACGCAATCACCGAAACCACATAACCGACAGTACAAAAACACGAAATTCCACATGCCCGACAACGAAATAACCGACGGTACACAAACACGAAACCTCATACACTTCACACACCACAATCAACAAACAAAACACATTCCCCATCCAAAACCACATACACAACACAAGCACACCAAAATCCCTACAAACCCACACTAAACCTCACATACACAACTACCTACAACCCTAACCCAAACCCTAACCCTAAGGTCCGTCACTACACTTACCTGACCTGCTCCTAACCTAACTCACTTATCCCACCCTAACCCAAACACAATCACTACGCACACTTACCTGACCCGCTCCTAACCCTAACTCACTTATCCGCCCCTAACCCAAACACAATCACTACTGCACACTTACCTGACCGCTCTAACCTAACTCACTTAACCCACCCCTATCCACACTTACCTTACTCGCACCCTAACGTCTGTCACTACCACATACTTACACAGCCTTTTCCCATTTCGGCATCCTCGGCGTCGGTGCTTTCATCCGTCGGGTCGGTCTTCTGCTTGTCGATCTTCTAGGTCCCGTCGCGTCGGTCTTCTGCGCTGTCGATCTTCTGGGGCTCGCGATTTCCGTGTCGATGTTCCGGCGTGTCGTTGAAGTGAGGTAGAACCATATATATATATATATATATATATATATATAATTATGGGGGTTGTGTCACATAACTTTTTCTGATGATCACACGTATGGTTTCATTGCTGTGATGAGCTTTCTGTGTGTGTGTGTGTGTGTGTGTGTGTGTGTGTGTGTGTGTGTGTGTGTGTGTGTGTGTGTGTGTGTGTGTGTGTGTGACTGTGGCATTTAATGTGCAGTAATGATACAGAAAATAAGATCAAGGCAGAGAAAATACAATTGAAATAATTTTTACAGGGTCAGCAAGTATGTAGGCACATTGCAAAGTAAATAGAATATGCGCATCTCCGCTTTTTAAATGAATCTGTGGACTGCATGGCAATCTGACCATGAATCAAAAGTGGGTAAAAGAACACTTCATTAGTAAATGCTGCTTTACATGGTTACTCGTTTACATTTCATTATGAGTTCATTTGCTTAGGTGTATTCACTGCCACCGCATGTTAATGTAAATGGCATCTATGAATCATGGCCTAGATACATTCATTTGAGGGCAACGTGGATACCTGTAAAACACTTTTGCAATGACTATGAATACTGCCCATTATCTCTTGCTTTGGGAATATCACTAAAATAAATTTCAGATATAAACACATTAAAATTGTCTCGTCATAACTATTTATTATATGTAATGCATTTTAAAAGAATTACAAGATATGTTCAAATAATATAAAGAAACAACATAAAAAGCAACTTTATGATTGTCAAGAAATACATCTCCTCACATATTATTACTGGAAACTCTGTGCTAAATGCTTATCTTATTAACAGCTACAAATAAATTAAGTCAAGAAAATGTAAATAATGAGATTCACTCATACGTCTCAACTGTCTGGACTTTACAGAATGTCCATATTTTTACCTCATATTTTTGAACTGTTCCTCATAAAATTTGTGGTTTTCTGACAAATCACTAAGGATTGGCATCTCTAAATAATGACATACCTCATAACCTTCACAAAATGAATGAAAATGCAAAAGCTGTTACATTATCAGCTTTCGAAATTTATTAGATCAATATTGAAAACCTGTCCATGATTGGGGGCCTCTGACCCCCATTATTTTTGGCTTTGTTGAGAATTCTTGGGTTATGATGTTGAAGTATATGGACTCAGGATAGTGTACAGATTAACAGAAACAGTAAACTGACAAGTGAAAGCTATAATGGAAAACTATGTTATAAGTAATATGTGGACAACTATGTTATAAGTAATATGTATAGAAAATAAGCAAAGTTGAATTGCAGTACATGAACACCAAATATGCAGAGAAATAGGAAATTAGTTTACTAGAGCAAGTAATTATAAGTACAATTACTGGTCAGAAATGTGTGAGACTGTCTCATTTGAATCAGCTCTTTGGTGTAGATGGATAAAGTCTTGACTGTCACTCATACTACCTGGTCTGATTACTATCCCAGGTGCTAGGAGAGTTTGATAAGAGATGATGGGAGGAATCATCCAAAGTAGACTTGTTGACTCCAAAGGCAAAAAGGCAGTCTGAACCACTCCGCTACTGGCATCAAAGGAACCTCAGGATTATGGTAGGCAGAAAACAATCTGAGGCATGTTCCTGGCTCTACAGGGGAGTACGCATAATGGTAGCCTTCAAGTTGCAGGTGTGGAAGTACACTTCTGCAAGAGTGGGTGAAGCAGGTCCTGCTTTGGAGGAACATTCACATGAGCTACTAAAGAAGGGTTTTGAGATCTGGAGTAGAATGTTTGAACCTACCGTAGTTGATAGCATTCTGTGGCACTTAATTCTTACTCTGTGATGAGAAGGTCTAGACTAATTAGTTTTTACCATATGAAGGAACAAATAATCAGTTAGAGGCAAAGGATAGAGCCTGGGTTGTCAAGGTAGGTGAAAGGGCAAAAGGTAAAATAAAAAGGGAAAATATCTAATCTGATTAGCTGTGAATATACATCTGTGCATTGCTTAATTTCAGGGATAGGTTCTGTGCAATAGGATGTTGCATGACTAGGACATTATGTAAACATCATATAGGATACATTGTCCCGTTCCCCTTCAGTAAACACACATCATACTGAATGACGTTTCACGGCCTTTATTAAACTTCCATAAACATAACTTTATTAGCCAATATTATTTGTCACACCATAAACATCCATAAAACTGTTATTAATCACAGCATAAACATCCATATAACTGCCAACTAGGGCAGCGTGACCTCGCTCACCCTGACTCAATAAGCAGTGTCCTTACCTCTGCTCACTTATTTACTTATGAAGCAGTGCCCCATCGCTCACTTCCTTTACCACTTATTGAATTAGTCATCCAACCAAATAAGCAGCATCCTTACCTTTGCTTACTTATTTTACTTATCACACAGTGTCCCATCGCTCACTTCCTTTACCACTTATTGAATTAAACATCCAACCAAATGAGCAGAGTCCTTACCTCCACTCGCTTATTTTACTAATCAAGCAGCGTCCAACTGCTCAATTTCTTTTTCCAACTCATTAAAATGAACATCCAACACCAGAGGGGGAACAGAAGAGGGCAAGCCTGTCTCTCTTCTCCACCCTTCCCAAACATATAAAATAACCACAATCCCCCACTGTTCCCCAAAAAAGGGAGGGAGGGCGCGTAGCAAGTTCATATGAAAATGTGATTCTCTGCCCATTTACACCTGCATAAAACCCATTTTCAGAAATTCTAAAACCCCACAACCGGTACCCAGCCAAGATACTCCCACTAGACAATGCAGTCAACTACTTCAACAAAGTCTTTCTTGATACTCTTAAAAGTCTTGCCCCAATACATACTAAAAGAATGAAGCATATCCATGCCCCTTGGTTAACAAAACATACCAAACAGCTACTTACTTCTTGAGATAAAGCCTGGAAAGAATGGCAGAAAAATAGAACCCCACAAAATGAACTCAAATATAATCAACTTCACAACAGTGCCAAAAAGCGGTAGTAGTTCCGCGGTGGTACAGCAGTAGCGTTGTTACCTCACAGCAAGAGGTTCTCTCATTCAATTCTCGGCTTGGCTTGGGAGTGCCTTCTGTGTGGAGTCTGCATGTCCTCCCTGCGGTTGGGTAGCATTCGAAAGACATGTGTGCGTAAATGGGCGTGCCTTCGTTGAAGGTTGGGCATTGAGCTGGCACCTCAGCGTTTCGTAAAAAATCTACTGCCAATCATTAGCGGACCGGAGTTCCGCTGTGGCGACCCCTAACCGTGAAAAAGCCAAAAGACAAACAACAACAACACAACAGTGCCAAAAAGCAAGTCATCAATAATAAAAAAAACTAGTTCTCCACAAAACTTTCTACCCAAAGAAACAACCCCAAAATGTTCTGGAAATCTTACTTCTTAATCGTGGATCCCAGCATAACCCTACACCATCTCCTGAAAAAGACCCACAAGAAATTGCCCAATCATTCAACTCTCATTTTATTGATACTATTCAAAAGCTTGTTAATGAATTCTCTCTACAAACTAATAAAAGTACAAATTGTGATGAAAACAATGATAAGTATTCTCACCTTCATTCAAACTTTGACTCCCTCCCTGCAAATTGCAACTCTAATAGTAATCCATCCACTCCTACTTTTACTATACAACCAGCACCCAACTCTGTAGTGCACAAACTGCTAACAAAACTAAAGTCATGCTCCCCCTTTTATGATGGCCTTCCAGCAGAATAACTAAAACTTGCAGCTGATGCTATAGCTTACTCTGTCAGCATTCTCATTATTTGATCTATCTCTGAATCATATGTCCTGCAACTCAGGAAAAACTCCATTATAACTGCACTACAATCTCTCTAACTACTATCCCATCTCTATACTTTCACCTCTATCTAAAATCCTAGACAAGTGTATACATTCTCAACTGTTAAAGATTCTCGCTAACAATAACTTACTTGCGCCCACCCAACATGGCTTTCAGCCAGCACACAGCACAACCACAGCCTTACTTTCATTTACCAATACTGCAAACAAAGCTCTTGATGCTGGTCTACTAACTTCAGTTAAATTACTAGACCTATCTAAGGCTTTTGATACAGTGTCACACGCTAAACTACTATTACAACTCAAGTCCATAAATTGCTCCCCACACTCTCTAACTTGGTTTTACAACCATCTTCACAATAGAAAACAATCTGTCAGATGGCAAAACAAACAATCCAAATATCTAATCAACAATACAGGAGTCCTCCAAGGGTGTATTCTTGGGCCTCTGTGTTTTAACATATTCATTAACAATCTCCATAAAGCATCACAGCAAAGTACACTCATCCAATACTCGAACAATTTGACAATAATCACTTCCTCTAACAACTTCTTAGATCTCCTAAAGTTAACACAAAAAGCATTTACATCAATCAAATCCTGGCCAAATGAGGCTCAACTGCTACTTCATACCAAAAAAAGAAAAACTCTTACTATTCTCATCAAGACCTCTAACTCTCGACTTTAAGATATTCTCACAAAACAATACTGAAATGGAACTTGTAAAAACATCAAAACTACTGGGCATTATAATTGGTGATAAACTCTCCTCTGAGAATCATATAATCAGCGCAATCAAAAAGACCCATTGTAAGCTAGGTAAGCTCTATAGGCATAAACTCTATTTGGACATGTCCACCAAGTTAAAATTGGCTAACAGTCTACTAATCCCTTCCCTCCTCTATGGTAGCCCCATTTTCATTAACCTACACACATCTCTCATGAATAAATTACAATCACGCTACTACAAAATATCAAAGTTTGTCTCCAATATGCCAGCTTGCACACATCACTGCCTAGCCATTAAAATTTGAATCTGGTTTGAATTCCCCCATTACCTATATTACACCCAACTCACCCACAAATTCTCATACAACCCAAATTACTGCCCTTCTCTTCAAACTATGCTACAACATACACTCCAACCCAGAATCTTAGGTCTTCTAATAAACAACTCCTAACCATAACTAAACCCAACAAAGGACAATGCCTTTATTCCCATACCATTCCCAAAGTATGGAATGCTCTGCTTCCCTCTATTACTTAACTAGACTCTATAAAAGCATTCAAATCAGCAATAAAATACTACTACCTTAATAACCATATCTGTTCCTGTGATCACATGATTAAACCACCTTAAATAAGTTCTTTATTTAACAACATCTAATAAGTATTTTAGAAATTTCAATATATCAGTTAAATATCTCTATCTTTTCTTCTTCTCAAGAATTTCTCCTATTACTAGCCATTCAAACTGTGTAATTAACTTAATTTTTTTTATTTTCTTATAGGATCATAGGAAGTTACTAGGCTATTAGTTCTGAGGCCCTTACAAGCCTAGCCAAGAATTTATCCCATTTTCCAACATGTCAACACCCTATGCCACTGTCCAGCAGGGATATAGGTGGACTCCCAGTGGTGTATTTTCTGTTCCCCATCCAGTTATCCAGGTTGCTCTAAAAAATGTTTAATGGGGTACTCTGCTTTACGTGGACAGGGAGTCTATTCCACAAAAGGGAGAGTCTTTGGGACACAAATCTGTCCTGTCAAGTCCTATTGATGTCACAGACCAGATTGAGGTCTCACGTGTGGATTACTTGAGGGGAGCTTGACTTGCGGATATGCAGCAGTCCCATCAGGGCGGGGTGTGAGATTGCTTTGTATGCCAGACAGAGGTCACCTCTGACAAGTCTGTAGCAGACTGATTAGAGGGACAGGGCTTTTAGCCTATCTGTGTAGAGTAGATGTTTGAGGCCCTGGATTCTCTGAGTGAGGAATCTCTGTGGTCTCTCCAACTGTTGCATATGCTTTGTAATGTACATGCCTAAAGGGGCACTGTATTCAATAATCGGTCTTATAAGGGAAGAATACAGGGATGTTATGACCACCTTGTCCCTGGATGAGATACCCTTACTAATGTGTAACTGTAGACAAGCACCTTGGATTTAATTGATTGTGTCACTGCTTTAATGTTGTAATTACCATCTATATTCTGCCTATACTATTTAAGTATGCTGTTATATAAAAATTTTTGTAACTGTCCTTGGAGCTTTTCTCCCCAGGCCTCCAGTGAAAATGGGTCTTTGACACAGTGTACTTTCCCAGTCAACAAATGCCAATAAATAAATAAAATAAGAGGCAACCAAAATATAAAACAAAATCTGGACATTTGGTGTATATCACTTAACCTCTTAGAGCAAGAATCCAGATAAAGACACAACCCAGCTGACTGTTGACCTGAAATATGGACAGTCTTCAAAATGGCTCCCACAAACTTAAAATCTGACAGAATAACAGATCCCGCATCAGCATGAACTTCCCAAATGGTAGGAAGACTGAAACCCAAGTTCATAGGTTCATAGGTAGGTACTAGACTATTGGCCCTAGGGCCTATACAATGCTAGCCAAAAAGGTACCCTGGATTTCGCCACCCAAGAAGATTATTCTCATGTGCCCCTGTTGAGCAGAGCCACAGAGGTGATCCATGGGGTGAATGTCCTATTTCCAATCCAATCGTCAAGATTTTTCTTGAAGAGTGCTAATGAGGAGCTTTGTTTGATATAGCTAGGCAGTTTGTTCCAGAGTATGGGAAGTCTCTGGGGCAGGAATCTATCCCTCCAGCATGTTCTGTTTATTGTGGTGATAAGGTTTAGGTCCCTAGAGCATGTAGCTCGGAGGGATTGGGATTTCTTTAAGTGGAGCATGTCCAACAGCTCTGGGTTTGATATAGCTTTGTATGTTAGGCAGAGATCGCCTCTGAGTAGGCGATATGCGATGGAGTAAAGCTGGAGTTTTTTTAAATGGTCTGTGTAGGGCATCTGTTTGAGGCTGGTAATCCTCTTTGTGAGGTATTTGTGTGGCCTTTCCAGTTGTTGTAGATGTCTTGTGAGGTACATACAAAAAGCGGCGTTGTACTCTATAATGGGTCTAATAAGTGATGAGTAGAGGGGAACAATGACCTCCTTTTTCCTGGATGAGAAAAGTACAGTTGTGTACACTTGCCATAAATGTAGATGTTCGAGTGTATTCACTGTTGCAGTCATTACATTTGGGTAATCTGCTGGCAGGTTGCCCTCAGTCGGCCTGAATAACAAAGTCTTGGGTCCTGCGTCAGTTGCTGTCTCCTCTTCTTTGATGTCAGGTCATCAGGGGTATAAAACATGCAGCTGACACCATTTTATTCAGTTTTTCTTGCCCCAGATGTCAGGTGCCCCCCAAATGGGGAGCAAATAATATATATATATATATATATATATATATATATATATATATATATATATAGTAAAATTATAAATGCCCTTTTTAAAAATTATAAATTTTACCTTCAACTAAAAAGCAAATACACCCCAAAGGCTTTTGAGTATAGTGAAGGAAAGAAAAAAGGTACAGAAATTTAAAAAATGCACTTTTAAAAACCATAAACTTTACCTTCAACTAAAAACAAATACACCACAAAGGCTTTTGAGTATAGTGAAGGAAAGAAAAGATATAGAAAAGGGGGATGGTGAGTGGGTAACCCGGACTGCAACAGTAGATACACTCAAACATCTACATTTATGGTAAGTGCACACAACTGTACTATGTTCTTCGTGTTTCACTGTTGCAGTCATTACATTTGGGTAGAATCCCAAAGCTATGGATGGGAGGATGGAACTAAATAGCATTAGGGGCAGCTATAAGGCCCTGCAGAACTGCAGTGGCAAAGACTGCCCTGGACTTAGAGGAGAGAGGCAAGTGATAATGCTTTGTAAAAGTATGAACAGAGCTCCAAGTAGCAGCCTCTAGTATGTGTTTGGTTGGAACTCCTCTGAGAAAGGCTGCTGAGGTAGAAGGCGCCCTCTTGGAATGTGACCTGATTCCCTTGGGCACTGGTTTACCATGATGCAAGTAGCAGAAATGAATGCAGTGGCTTATCCATTTTGAAATAGTCTGCTTTGATATAGCTTTCCCCTCTGATCCTGCAGCAAATGCCACCAGTAGTTGCTCAGACTTTCTTAGAGATTTGGATCATGTTTAAGTAGAATCTTAGTTGTCTGTGTATGTCCAATGAATGCAGAATCCACTCCCCCTTGTTCTGTGGATTTGGGTAAAATGTTGGCAGGTGAATAGTTTGGTTAAGAGCCACACTGGATACCACCTTAGGTATAAATGAAGGATTGGCCCTGAGGGACACCCTGTCCGGGTAAAATGCAATAAAAGGTTTCACAGCCATGAGAGCCTGCAGTTCTGAAACCCTTCTTGCTGAAGTGATTGCCAAAAGGAAAGCTGTTTTCCAAGATAAGAACTTTATATCCGCAGTAGCTGCTGGTTCAAAAGAAGGCAGGGTGAGTTTTTCCAGCACAAAATTGAGGTCCCATGCCGGAGCTGGTGATCTTCTGAGAGACCTTAGATTTTTGGCTCCTCTAAGATACTGTTTTAGCAGAGGATGAGAAAAGATGGGAGGCTCCGTTTTGTAATGAGCCGAGATGGCAGAAGCATGCATTTTTATTGAAGAAAAAGATAGGCCCTTGTCAAGTATCTCAGTCAAGTATTGTAAAATCTGAGGAATATTTGGTTTTGCTATATCCGTTCCTTGTGCTTGGTTCCAAGCACAGAATCTCTTACATTTGTCAGCATAATATTTTCTAGTACTAGGCCTTCTGGCTTCCAAAATGACATCCATCACAGATTTACTGAGAGGTGTTGTTTGAATAATTACATGATCAGCCATGCTGCCAGGTTCAAGGTTTGGAGCTGAGGGTGCAGCATTTGATTGCACTGCTGAGGCAGTAGATGAGGTATTTGAGGCAAGTACCAAGGAGGGAGTAAAGACATATTCCTTAGAATTGGGTACCAGTGCTAGCAAGGCCAGTCCGAGGCAATTAGGATCATTTTTGGTTTTTCCTGTCTGGCCTTTAGCAAGACCTTGGGGAGAAGAGGCAGATGAGGAAAGGAGTCGACTGATAGGCTTTTCCAACTGAAGGATAAGGCATCCACTTTCCATGCTTTTGTGTAATAAGTCCTTGTGCAGAATTTGTCCAGTTGATAATTCTGGGGAGAGGCAAATAGATCTATGTCTGGGCTCCCCCATTTCTGTGTTATCATACTGAAGACTTGTGGATCTAGTTTCCACTTGTGACAGTCCATAAGATTTCTGCTTAGGTTGTCTGCCAGAGTATTTTGTTTTCCTGGCAGGAATTGAGCATGAAGATGTACTTGGTAAGTCAAGGCTGTGTCCCACAGTGCCATGGCTAGTCTGCAAAGGGGGTAGGAGCCTGTACCTCCCCTGCTTGTTTATGTACCATATAACTGTGTTGTTGTCCGTCATTATCAGTAGTTGTCCTGGATGAAGTAAGTCCTTGAAGGCTGTCAGGGCATTCTGAACAGCTAGCATCTCTTTTTGGTTGAGATGTAGATGCATTTGTTTTGGGCTCCATATGCCTTGAATGCATCTCCCCACCAGGTGGGCCCCTCAAGCATTGTCTGATGCATCGGTAGTTAGGGTTTGGGTGGCAGAAGGTAGAGTGAATGACAGTCCCTTGTTCTGGTGACATGTCTCTGCCCACCAAAGAAACTCCTGTTGTAGGTGGGGAATGAGAGGAATCATTGTTTCCAGACTGTGACAATGTTGACTCCATAAACTTTTTAGGTACCACTGAAGTTTCCTCATATGCAGTCTTGCATATGGAATTAGAAGAATGCAGGATGCCATGAACCCCAAAGCCTGCAGAATTTGTCTTGCAGATAACTGGGTTTTTGTTGCCATCTGATTGAAGTATATAGTCAGTTGCCTTTGTTTGTCTGGCATAAGGTAAGCCATCTGGCAGTTGTATTCAAGCTTGCACACAGGAATGTAATTTTTTAAGAGGGTACCAGTTGTGATTTATTTTCATTTATTGTGTACCCTAGGCATGTAAGAAGCCTTCTTACAAACACTATATGTTGAAAAAGAATGTCCTTGTTTTTTGCTTGAATGAGACAGTCATCCAAGTAGGGATAGATTTGTATGCTTCTTTGTCTGCAAAATACAATTACTGGTGCCAGGCACTTTGTAAAGACCCTGGGCATAGTAGATAATCCAAATGGCAGTGCAGAGAATTGGTAATGCATAAGACCTGCTTTGAAGCGGAGGTATCTTCTGCATGATTCCCTTATTGGGACATGCAGGTATGCCTCTTTTAAGTCTAGAGTCACTAACCAAGTGTTCTTGCCCAGCATGGGCAGTAGCTGTTGTAAAGTCAGCATTTTGAATTTTGGGATGTCCAAGAAGGTGTTCAAAATCGATAAGTCCAGTATTGGACGCCAGGTATTGTCTTTCCTTGGTACCAGGAACAGTCGTGAGTAAAACCCTTGTCCTTTATCTTGTTCTGGTACTGGTTGAATAGCCCCCATATCCATGAGGGATGTTACTTGCTTCTGAGCCTCTGCCCATTGATTTTGTGGCAGATCTGGCCAACCGCTCAGAATTGGCAGAGTACGGAAATGAAATCTGTACCCCTGGGATACTATGTTTAATACCCACTTGCCCTGGATAATTAATTGCCAATTTTGAGCATGAAGTGCTAATTTTCCCTCCATGGGGAGGCCAAAAGATAAGTGCTTGGAGATGGTAGAGGGAAGTCATTGAGACTGCTTACTGTAGGGTTGTGCTTTGCTTCCTCCAGATTTGAAGGTAGAGGCACCCCATTGCTTTGACCTGTAAAAACCCTGTGATTGGTATCTAGAGCCTTTTGAGCACCTGGATTTGCTTTGTGAGTGTCTGTTGGACACAGGAAAGGACCAATTTTTAGTAGGCCATTGCCTACTGAATCTGGGTGGCCTCACTTGTAAGAAATCTTTTGCAATTTGCATAGATTTAGCTTTGTCTTCCATTTTCTTTAAAACCTCTTCTGCCTTATTACCAAATAAAAGAATCATGCTGTAAAGGAGCATCCAACAATTTAGCCTTAACATGATCAGGCAGAATTTGCTCATTGTGCCAGGCATGCCTTCTAATCACAGATCCCGTAACTGTGGCCCTGCAAGAGGCCTCCAAAGAATCAAAACCACATTTTAAATTATGCTTTCCAACCTGCCCTGCTGCATGCAATAATTCCTGTAATTCTTTATTTTCCACACAGTCAGAAATCAACATAATTTTCTGTTTCAACAAGCCCATAACATGCTGTTAATATTCAAGCATATAAAACTGGCAATTTAAGGCCCTAATTGCCAAGGTTGCAGACGTATAAACTTTCTTTCCCCATCTATCCAGCGCCCTGGAATCCCTATCAGAGGGGGTAGGATATGTGTCTGTAGAGGCCTTTACACGTTTGGGACCCTGTGAGATAGTTCCAGGATCAGCAGCAGGATTTGTGAATAAAAATTTGTGGGAGTCAGGAACCCTGTAATATTTGTCTGGCTTACTAGGAGGGAGGGAATCAGAAGCCATGCTTGATTCTGAAAATATGTCATCAACAACATCTAATACAGGAGGAATAGCCAAAGGCCTATGCTGAGGAAGAAGGAGGAAATCCCTAAGCCTCTTTTTTGATTCAGAGAAGTCCTGACTCTCCCAGTGAAAATGTTCCCTTAAAGTATGCAAGGTTTCTCCAAATGAATAATCCTCAGGAGGAGATGCAGATGGAATGGATTCTTCAGCATCTGAATCCTCATAGGGTAGTACAGAAAATTCCTGATCAGAAGAGGAATCAGAAGAAATAGAAACCTGATCTGAAGATTCATACTCAATGTCTTGCCTAGGCCTCTTAGCAGGGGGGGTTGGGAACCCCTTATCAAGGTAATTAAGTCCTCAGCCATTTTGATCATCTGTTTTTTAGGCATAGGGGCCTGAACACATGGTTCATGCGTTGGTGTTTTAGACTTAGAAACTGTTTTTGTTTTTGCTTTTGAAGCTGGCGTCGGTTTTATATAGAAATGTTGAGGCCTGAAAACACCCTCAGAAGCCGGTGCCTGCTCATTGGCTCCAGACCCATCTGAGGGAGAGACTTCTGCGGTTTCAATACTCTGAGCATCTCGCGGCATACCGGACTCTGCATAGGTCTCGGTAGAGGCCTGTGACTCAAAAGTAGCAGGTAGCAGGGGCTGCGAAAGCACGTCACTGAGTACCGGCAAACTGGTGACTGGCATAGGAGAAGATTCGTCGTCGGTTTTGGACCTCGACGATCTGTCTTTGTCTTTTTCTTTGCATTTTTTGTGATCTCTGGTAGTCAGATTGCTATCCGACGACATTTCAGGATAACTAAATCTGGATCCAAAATATTCTGAAGCAAAAATATACCGACACTTAATAGTGCATTGGTTAAATCTATCACAAAGCCGACAGCAAGGCAAGTTATGATCTGGGCCTAGGCAAGGAATACAGTACAAATGAAAATCCTTATAAGGTATTTGATTCCCACAAGTAATGAAATTATTAATTTTTATTGACATCGGTAAGGAGTAAGAAAAAGTTTCCCCAACAGGGTACTTAGCTTTAATTGAAGACTTTGGTTCTGAAACTCGAATGCGAAAATTTCAGGAGTCGGCCGACCAGCACTTGTGAACTGCTTCTGCTTCAGGCACTGTGTGGCAAGAAAGACTGAATAAAATGGCATCAGCTGCATGTTTTATACCCCTGATGACGTGACGTCAAGGAAGAGGAGACAGCAACTGATGCAGGACCCAAGACTTTGTTATTCAGGCCGACTGAGGGCAACCTGCCAGAAGATTACCCAAATGTAAAGACTGCAACAGTGAAACACAAAGAACATCCTTTTGTGATGAGGTGTGCCATGTAGAAGGATTTCCTGACTACTGTGGCGATGTGATTATCAAAGGAGAGAATACTGTCCACCTGTGTCCCAAGGTCTCTTATCACACTTTCGGTGTTCATAGGTTCATAGGTTCATAGGTAGGTACTAGGCTATTGGCCCTATAGCCCATATAAGCCTAGCCAAAAAGTGTTAAGTAGACTACCACTTATGTGGTAGTTCATGGGTACATAGTTTTCACCAAAGGGGATGACAATGACTTTGACACCAGGCATCTGTCTCAGTGAGGCCCTTTTGTAGGATGTCCACATCGTTAGGAGTTTCTATTATGGCTCCTAGTTTGCAGTCATCTGTGAACTTAGTTATCCAAAGACCTTCTGTGTTAGCCTGTACTTCAGAAAAGTAGATACCAAACAGGAGAGGACTCAGGACTGAACCCTGTGGTACTCCACTTGTCACTCGTCTGAAGTCGGATTTGGAGTCTGCAACTTTCACAGTGTGGGTTCTGTCAATGAGCCAGTTGGCAACCATTCTTGTGACATAGGGATTTATACCTAGATTAGAGAGTTTATCTGTAATTCCAGAGAGGGGGATGGTGTCAAAAGCCTTGGTGAGCTCTAGATAGGCTGTGTGAACCACCTTACCCTTGTCTACGGCTTTGCTGACTGCTTCAAGAAGTCAATCAGGTTTAGGAGACATGATCTGCCTTTTACAAACCTGAACTGGGTGGGGTCCAGAGTTTGGAGATTACCAATGTCTTTGTTTATAAGCTCCATGATGATACGTTCCATGGCCTTGCAGACCAGGCTCATTAGGCTAATGGGGCGGTAGTTCCCAGGGTCCATGGTGGCTCCCCCTTTGTGGAGTGGAATAACCGTCACTGTGCACCATTCAATGGGCACAAAGCCTGAGGTGAGGCTATGACTGAACAAGGTGCTTAGGTGGAGTGCCAGTTCATTCTGTAGTTCAAGTGGAACACAGCCTGGGATGTTGTCAGATCCCATGGATGCTGTGTTCTTGGCTTTGGAGAGTGTGGTTGTTACCTGTGCAGCCATGATTACATGAACCTTTTATTCTTCGGGTATAGAGATGGGCCCTTTAGGGGGTGAGGGAGGGAAAAGTTAGCACTGAACCTATCTGCCAGAATGTTGGCAATATCACCTGGTTCAGTATATTTAGTGCCATTGTAACTCAGAGCAGATCTGAATGTTGCCATTGAGATTCTTGATATAGCTATAGAATGCTTTGTGGTTGTCTTTAGAATCAGTGGCAATTTTGTTTTCATAACTAGCTTTTAAGGATTTTGCTGAAAATCATATACGAGTAAAACCACCACGAAAAAACTTTTCTGTATAAAAATCCAACCGATTTATTAGAACAAATATAAGTAAAAAATAGATGAGCGCTTTCACGTACCAACTAGTACGCTTCTTCAGATCTTAACATCTAGATTTTTAAAGCCACTTTTATACAGGAACTCACACTTAAATAATCAATTAGCCCATTTATCAATTTAACAATTATACAATTAAGTAATCAATGCATTGTAAATATACTAACTGCCTTACAGAGAAATCTCTGTAAGCTCTGCAGACAAAGATACAAGCACAACGAAATGAGACATATTTGAAGTTCCTATCACTCCAAACAGCTACACATTTCAAAAAGTAAATAAAACAAGATAAAATAAAATAGTTGATATATGTATATATTCAACGTAAAAATAAAAATAAAAATGGATAAATGAAATATATGAAAATACCTTACATACTATATGAATTCCTATATAGAAAAATATGGGATGTATGAAAATATAAAAATATATAGAAATATATAAATACAAGTAACTGGATAAATGTATCCAATGATATGTGAATAATTAATAAACAGTAGATAAAATAAATATATATATGGCAGAATATCCATATTCAATAAAGCCTATACTATATTTACTAATAAAATAAAATAAATATCATTATAGTTACAAATGAATAAAAACTTTCATTTATTTATTGCTGCGTGCTTCAAGTATCAATTTTATATTTATAGACTGATTAAGACCAGATGACAAGTGTGCTCTCAGTTTAAAAATCCATTGTAGCTCTAGGGTCTCCAAATGGTTCATATTATTACCCCCTCTTCTTCTAGGGGTTACTAATTGCAACACTCTAAATCTAAATGAAAGTACAAAAAGCAGTAACTGGAACAGCAACCACAAGAAACGAAAATAACGATTCAGTTCAGTAGCAGCAAAAGTATTTAATAAAACACATTCAACATACCTCTAAATCTAAAGTCATGTCCCTCATTTAGCTTAACATGTCTAGCTAAAGCATTCTGTTTGTTAGACTTTCTAATTTCATAAAAATGATTGTATATCCTGTCCTTAAGCCTTCTCTTCGTTAAACCAACATAGAATGTTACTTTTAAGGATTTTATGAGAGATCACAGCTTCTTACTGAGGCTGACCAGGGAGTTGTTCCAGTCATGGGATTTTATTCTTTTTTGCAACAGTTTCTTTCTTCTGTCGTAGAATTTGTTGTGGCAAGAGACCACCAGATTGGCTTCCTTTTTTTGGAGGATAGCATCTTGGTTCTGTTAGGTCCATGAACTCGTGTAAGTGCGTATAAAGTGCATTTGTGTAGGATTCAGCAGTCGTACTACTATTGTCCGTCTGCATGGGTGTCATGAAATTTGCTACTTCTGTCTTAGAAACGTGAAGTTGGCTTTGGAGAAATTTTTTACGGCGGTTTCCCGAATGGGGGTGGGGGTGGGATGTGGATATCTAGGCTGATTAGCTTGTGGTCGGATCTGACCAACGAGGAATTGACCTCTGATGTGGAACACCAGTCACCCATGCTGGTTATGACCAGGTCTATATTCCTCCCACTCGTGGGGGTGTGGATAAGTTGATCCAAAGCGTTGGAATTTATGAATTACAGAAAACGTTGAGAAAAAGTATTGGTACATGAGTAGTTTTCCCAGTTAATTGTGGGGTAGTTGAAATTGCCCATTATTAGGGTGTTGGGTTGTACCTAATATTTTCCAGTGTATCAAGAAATGAGGAGTGGGAATCCTGGGGCATGGTGGGGGATCTGTAGCAAGTCACAATTTGGATTGCGGTCTTGCCCAGAGTTAGTTGCAGTGTATGCCACTTTCAAATTTCAAGCTTAAATGATTGCAATTAATTTACCAGAACACACAATTTATGCAAAGTCTGAAACTTAAATGTCTGTCATCATTTTCAAACTTGAATCTTTCATGATTTGCCCTAATTTGATCGAAAACCATAATTTTATGAAAAGTGGACCAAAGTATAAGGCAAAAATCTGGATATTCAGTTAAAATCTGTACAGTTGAGAGGTATGCTTAGAGAGGTATGGACAAATGGTAGACATTCTGTGAAAGTAAGTGCAGTCAAAGGGTATGCCATGACCCCATGTAACAGGTTTGCATGAGTATGAATCTTCTGAGGGGTAAGAGGTCTGAACTCAAAAGTCTGTCATTATTTCTAGCATCAGGCTCAATGTGTTGCCAATAATTTGCCAGAAAATCTCCATTTCCCAAAAATTGGAGCAGCAATCTGCATTAAATCTAGACCTTCTTCGAAAGTCTAGACAGTTGAGAGGTATACCACGACCTCACAGACCCCAGCAGTACCTTCCCCCGACAGCCATTACCATCACACAATGTCTGAAGCATTCAAAGTCTGAAACCCAAAAACATGTCATCATATAGTGACTGCAGTCCTCTGACCATCCCTGCGATCCACTAGAAAACCACACATCCCATGCGGAACAGACCAAAAATATAAGCCAAAAATCTGGACATTCCACAAAAATTCAGACAGCCAGGAAGCATAGCTCTAAACTCAGTCAGTACAAAGCCATAGACAATGAGAAGACAGGTCCCTACCACATAGAAAGTTGATAGAATGCACAACACTGAATACTGACTTGAAGAGCTTCACAGGCTGTGAACAGCCCTAGAGACTGCTCTTACCCACCACACACCATCAACAGAAAACTAAATGTAAAGCAAATTTCCTGCTCTGATGCTAGACTAAGAGGTTTTGTGATACTCTAAAGCTGTAATAAAATGTCAATGATTCAGACCACCATAACTATGCCATAGTCACTGCCATTGTGCATGCGTCCATCCCCAGACTGATATTTTCTTGGTGCTGCAGCTTTCCTGCTTTAAATGTTGCTTTTGCATATTTATCAAGACTAAATGTCATTCTTCTATCATCTGAGAAAGTTTTGATCGCTTCCAGTTGTGCTTTCAGCTCCTCATCGATAAACTATACACTTTTAAATTAACCACAAAAAGGAGATGAGAAGTCTTTATACTTTGCTGTTGTCTGGCAGACAAATTGTAATCATGACTTAATCTGTTAAATAGACAGCTTAATGGGTTAAGGCGAGACAAAAGAACAGCAATGACAAAGAGTCACCCTGGAAAATCTCCCTTTGAATTTCTATCCCTAGGACAATAATTTGTTCTTTATCTTGGCTTTGCTGCAGAGTGGTATGCTACTGTTTCAAGGTCTCTGTAATATAACTGATTAATGTAGGGTGTATCTGTAAGGACTCCTTTATCCATGAATGTGGGATGCTATCAAACACTTTTTTGTAATTGTCACTCGTCCCTTACTCCAAGGATGACAAGCAGGTGGGATAGTTAGTTTAAGAAGGTTTATTACACGAAAACACATCAAGATGGATAGCAGCTTCAATAACTATAAATGAACTGATTAACAAACAGAGCTTACACATAAAATGGCACTCTGTCACTGCACATGCTCAGTAATCAGTACATTAGTACATGCCCACAAGAGGTTTCTTAAAGAGATATGTACATTAATCTACAGTAATCATTCCATGCCATACTTAGATTCTTCCCTTTTTACAATTTTCCATTATGACTTTAACAATAACTGATCCTTTGCTCCATATGACTTTCTTTTGTTATCAGTCTGTTCTATTGCCATGATTGAGTTTTCTTCCAAATGACTATAAACTCTGTCAGCATCAGTTCCAGTATATAGCTTACACATTGTCAGAAGGCAAGTTATTAGTCTATAGTTTGTAGGATAGCTCAGAGTTTTACTATTAAGGGGGAATATCATTTTTTCCTGTTGTTAACCAGGTTGGTGTCTATGTGGGGTGTGCATATAAGCAGTTCTTACTTAGGGCAAAATCTTTTCATAAAGATGTTAATACTTTCAGCCTGAAGTTGGATGCTGCATCTGGGCCTGGGGTTTTCCACTTAGGAGCTTTTCCTAGTTCTGTTCCAATTTCTCTGGCCACTACTTCATCCCATTTTATATCTTGTACATTTGAACTTCTTACTGTTTCTTTTATTTCTTCTATCCATTCAGCATCTTTGATATGTTCCACAGGCTCTTCATAGATATTTCACTAAAATGTGTCTATTTCTTCTTTTTTGTGTGTTTCTATTCCTTTTGCTTTGTTTCTCAATCCTCTATAAAACTTTTTTTTGTCATCAACGAATTGCTTATTTTGTACTTTCCCTTTATATTTATCTGTATATCTTCTAAGTTTTTCTGCCTTGCTAATATCATTGGTTTATTAATTGCAATAGTGTGTGCTAGATTTTGATCTGTTCTAATACTCCACACTGCTTTTATTACATCTGTCTAAATATTTTTGTTGATCTGTTCCCTCTTCTGTACTCTTCAAACAGTGGCACTTCTTGTCTTAATGGCTTTATAGTTTTCTCTGTTCAGTACTTGATGGCATTTGATTTCTTCCCTTCCTTTTCCTTATTGTCCAGTATTTTTGTGAGAAGACTTTGTCTGTTATTACTTTAGCTGCACAGTAATATATCCTATTTCTTCTGTTATCTCTCATGAATTGCTGTTAATAGTCTTGATTACTGTGCTTTTTTTGTTTTATCAGACTTCTAACATTTTGGGTCTTATCAGCTTTCTGTAATCTATTTCTTTCATCAGTCTTAATATGTCTATCCATCTCTATTAAATCAAGCAACTCTTCCCTTAGATCATTTTTTTCTAAACTAAGGGGACATACTTTGTTCTCCATTTCCTGCAGGCATTCTACAGAAAGTTCCTGAACAGCTACCTGTGACGTATTCTCTTCAGCTTCGTCCTGTGTCATCCGTTGCTCTTTCATATGGGAACTCACTAGCCTATCACTCCACAACATTGACTGTATCAGAGTTGCCACCATTTTCTGCTCCTTCCCATGCTGTGCAATTCCAGGTGAACTTTTGTGCTGGTTTCATACTGAAGGCTCCAGGGTATCTTTATATGGCAAGTGATCATATGCTTCCTGTTCTACTTGTTTCTGCTTAATTTGGGGTCTCATTGTTCCACCATGCTGTGACATTACCAGAGTTGGATTTTCTACACTAAATCCTACCCTTCCATAAGTAAGCCATAACTTCAGTTTCTATTTATTTAACTTCTCTATTACTAACCCTTTTTTCTACATTCCCCTTTGTTTTCTTATTTTGTGTATTGCAAAATGTTCAAATCCAGATGTCTTTGCTTGTATTTCTCATCATATATCTTTGGTGCTACTTTTTTGTATTGATTAGTTTTGCTTTCTCTTTTACATAAATATTGCACCATTTTAAACCTCTTTTTCTTTCCCATATCCATATTTTTTCTTCAGTTGTCTCCCACCCCTCCTGTTTCTCCTTACTTTGGAGACTCATTGTTCCATCATGGTGTGACATAACTGTGATAGACTTTCTACACTAAATCCTTCACTTTGCGGCTATAAAGGTGATGAAATGAGAGGCCAGAAAATATCAATGTAGTGAATCAGAAGGTATTGAAGTAGAATAGCCGGGTGTAATAAAATAAGGGGGGTACAGTAGGAAGTAATAAGGAAAGAGGAGAGAAAAGCAGATGGTTTAAAGTAAAGGAATGATAGAGGCACAGGCTGCAGATATAATATATCAGTATAGTGTCCTTAGATGTGTATAGCTTAGAATACACTGTGTGGCTGGATAACAATTTTTGTCTAGCAAGGAACTGAACAGGAATATAGCCATGTGCTCATTAGATGTCATTTTAATTGAGACTTGAAAGACTTAACCTAAGGTATTTTTTAAGGTTAAGTGGAATGGAATTCAATTAAGCCAGAAAAATATCTTTATAGCATTAATATCTTACCACTGCAAACAGATGAATTTGAATCTGTGAAGTTATGTTTCCCAAAGTTGGACCTGAACCCTGTTTGGCATGTACAGTAGTAACTTCCATGGGTATTGGTGCAGGTAGTGTGGTTACCACAGATTTCCCTCTTCTCCTGGCACTCATCTATATCTGCATTTCCCAAAACAAAAATATCATGGTTACATAAAGGCATAATTTTTCAGCGAGCAACAGCTATATATATTTAATAATTTTGTATGTATCAAACAGGAATAAAATCTTTCACCTGTGCATTAATATGCTGACTTGTGTTCGGGAAAGCACAACAAAGAAGCATACTGGCAGACTATTTCATAGACTTCGAAATATAGTTGCAGTTTCTTTTCCTGGGGATTGTCCTTTCTTTCACCTTTTTTAGTCCTACTTAGGGAATAACTACAGCTGTTGCAGGCAGTTTGCTGCCCATGGTAATACACCCTTGTTGCTCTCCATGTCTCCTCCCTAGGATTCCACCATTCTTACCTCACCCTGCCTGCAAGGCAGCCTTGCATGTTGCATAGATTATCAGACAGTTGCCATGGTACACTTACAGCAAAAAGGGAAACACAAATAACTTACCAAATATTAAATTAAAAATGTTAACCCCAAATAAGTCCATCATCTGCTTTACATTATAATAATAAAGCATTTTGTTCATGAAAACACAATTTAATTTAAGCATTAAAAACTCCAACCTGTTTCACAAGCATCAGCTATTAGAGCAGTACAACTGTGTAGAAAGCAAGATTTTATACTTATGATGTATTTTCACATATAAAGTTTAAACTGTAATTATTTAATCCAATATTAACACCCCCTTCTCCAAGGCCATTACTTCCTGTACTATATCATTCAATCACACCTTCTCTTTTGGACCTTAAAATCTTTTGTTTTGTGTTCCCATCTCTTATAAACACTTGTATTGAATTCAATTTAAATAATGACATGCACACACACAGTTATAAAAAGACAATCCCTGGGATTCAGCAAGCAGCAGTGCAGGAATAACTTATTCCTGCATGGCAGGGACTGTTCCTGTGCAGCATGGCAGCGTGCTATGCATATTTAAGAAGGTGCCCTGCCATGCTCAAAAATGGACACGTTGCTGTGTACAAGCACAGGGGGTGTGTCTGAGAGCAGAGCCCTCACAATACACATGCCCCCTGCACTCCAGAATTGCCTTTCGGCAATTTAAAACGATCGAGAAAGCTTGTAACACCCCAACCTGTCAGGATAACAAATCTGGTCAAAGGCATAAGGGACAATCATCCCTACCAAGCCAAAAGTTGCTAGGATAACACAGGTAGCACAAAAAGCACAAAACGCACAACTCCCAACCCATCAGAGTAAGGAATGTGGACAAAGCAAAAAGGGACAATTGTCTCACAAAGCAGAAAATTGATAAAATAACAGGATCAACATTAGCATGGATATGCTGAAGGGTAAAAATAAAATAACACAACAAATATATATTTTTTAAACATGCAATAAAGTTTAAGCGTAGCTGTGCAGGTGTGCCCATTTGCTTAGCTATGCTTAATCCAGCTTAAACAGCACAAGACGTTAAATAGCAAGAGATATCCAGCATAAGCAGTATTGCAATAGTACAATAGTTAGAGTGTACGCTTTGCAAGCAGCCATTTCCGGTTAGATCCCCACTGTAACCAATTTGGATTTTACATGTGAAAGCAGTACATAAATATTTCTTTTTGATATAATTAGTTACTAAATAACATATATTTGTTAACCAGAGTACTGTAATAGGTCCAGATGTGAGGTGTCAGATTTATAAAGTTGTGAAACCCCCATATAAACACAAGTGCCCCATATAGTATAGTCCCACATGAATAAATGAAATGAAAGCACATTGGGAGATGTCAGGGACAGTAAACAAATTTATAATATGTAATGAATGATGAATCAATACCATACAGTAGATAGTGTATAAAATAAAAAATAAACAATGCTATGCACTGCACAGCTCTGTTTACCAGGTATACGCATTGTGTAAATATGACTGCTAAGCAATGAGGAGCCCAGCTAAGTGGATCTGCCCATTGTAATCAGTGCTGAACCTCCCCCATTAAGCACTGCCAACCTCAGCTAAGCAGGTTTGCCCATAGCTTAGCTTAAGTCACCATATTCAAAACTGTCCAATCACGGCAAAGGGTGGGTAATTGGCCGTATTTAAACCTCACAGGTGGGAATACAGCTCATAACCGATTGTACTTTCCCATTGTATGCAGTATGGTAGGAGTTGGTGAGGGAATGCACTTCCGTGCATAGCACTGGGGCATACAGGAGTCCAAGGTCATGGTAGGACTCCTGGTAAAGAACCATGATAAGAGACTGCTGTAGGGCCAGTACCAGGAATCTCAATAAAAAGCAGAAGCCTGGGACTGTCTCGCCTGCGATCTCACCAGTGCCACTAGTATCCCTCAGACTGGTGAGCAGGTCCGGCACCACTATGCTGACCTGAAGGGGAGGAAGAGGGAGGTCTTGGACCAGTGGGTCCAAGAAGCAAGGCAGAGGGGTGATGCCCCAGCAGTGTGTAAATATTCATATAAATAACTATTTACTAAAGTCTAGCCTATGTATGTAATGGATAGATATGCCTAAATATTTCTCTATTTCCTTTACAGCTGCAGCTGAGCAGGTTGTGAATCAGGAAACTCATGCTAGTAGGCTGAAAAGGCTGTATCACCAGGCTGGTGAGTAACAATCCTATTTGTAGTAGTCATACCAAGTAAATATAAAGTAGTAGAAAGTCACCTGGCAATATAAAAACTGTGTATGGGTTGTACTGAATAAACCAGATAATATGACATTAATAGACCCATATATCTGATATGTCAATAAAACTGTAGCTGCCTGTCAATAAAGTTCTAAATCCTGGACTGGTTGTGTTTACTCTGGTATTGTGTGGCATTCAGTGTTGCAGTCTCTGAATAGTAATGTTGTGTCAACCACTGTTAAACACACTGTGCTACATAAAAAATATGTCTAGGAACGTCAAGGTCTGATTGTGCAGGCAAGCGAGACTTAAGACATAAAACACTGAAAGAATAGACAGCAGATTCTCAATATATCACTCTGATGAAACTGAGAAATTGTATTTTTTTTAGCACAGACAGTCATGCTTCGAATCCTGGGAAAATAGTAGTAAGCTGCATGCATCATACCTCTCAACTGTACAGAGGTTTGCAGAATGTCCAGATAATTGGCTTATAATTTGGCCTGATCCTCTGTCTCCCTGACAAATCACTGGGATTATCCCAGAATTGTAGTCACTAAATAATGACATAGATTTGATTTTCAGACCTCAAATCCTGCAGAAAATGCTATACTAAAACAAATCCTGTTACTCTATCAGCTCTCCAAGTTTATAACAGCAATATCCAAAATATGTCCCTATTTGTACCCCCATGTTGTCAAGATTTGTTTAGAGTGTGTGCATTAAGAGAGTGAGAGGTATGTGCATAATATTAACTAGGAATCTGGGAATATGTGTAGAAACAGTCAGGTAGTGTTAACAAACATTCCTCCCACAGGTCTTGCACATAAGAAACCTGTAACTGCCTAGCAATAAAGTTTTAAATCTTGGAATGGTAGTGTGTACTCTGGTATTGTATGGCCTGACATGAAGCATTCACCAACATCTGATATGAGAATAGTACTCTTGTGTCATCCACTTTTCTCACACTGTGCTACATAAAAATATGTCTAGGAATGTCTGTATAAAACTGTTGTAGTTATAAGGTCAGATTGTAAAACCAAGAGAGACTTACAAAGAAAACACAGAAGGAACAGACAGTGAGGTCTAAATGCCTCACTGTGATAAAAGAGAAATTGTTGTATGTTTAGCACACACACAGCCATGGTTTGAATCCTGGGAGTGCTACTAAGCTGTATGCATAATCATACCTCTCAACTGTATAGATTTTCCTAGAATGTCCAGATATTTGGCTCATATTTTCATCCTCTTCCGCTTTTTCCTGGGAAATCAGTGGTATAATCTCAGGATTGTAGTCACCAAATAATGACATAACATTTGAGTGTCAGAATTCAAACCCTTCAGAAAATGTATAGTAAAGCAAATCCTGTTACTCTAAAACTGTCTAAAGGTTTATAACAGCACTATTCAAAATATGTCCCTATTTGTACCCCCATGTTGTCAAGCTTTG